>NC_137189.1:48451860-48489360 GCF_960531495.2 Zeus faber | reverse complement strand
GGCTGCTGACTGGCCGCCGACACACCAACTGCAAATTTCCACGGTCGTTTCCTGGAGCAGTCGGTCGCGAGTCGATACAAATTTTCGATTTGACCATCGCTGCTGGTGTCTTGGGTGAGTCTTCAGTAGATGCGGTGGTGAGTCCAGGTAGATACTGTTCTTTACTCATCCTCCGAAGGGGAAATTCAAGTGTTGCAACTGCTCAATGGGAAACATAAAGTACAGAGTAACAGGAGCGATGTATACATGCATACAATAAGCAACCAACAGTAAAAATAGAATAAGTGATAATAATAATAATAATAATAATAATAATAATAATAATAATAATAATAATAATAATTTCTGCAGGCAGCTATCCACAGGGTCAAGTTTAGTCCTGTTAGGCAGGTAAAACAGGTTTCCAAGGTTCCGTAAATCAACACAAAAGAAAAGGACGGTTCCTCCAAAGGTTCTTGGAACTTCCTGGCAAAACATCTTCTGTGACCAATTACTTTTTACCTGGTTTTGTCGAGCGCAGCAGGAGTTTTCAGAGCTGGACGCAGCATGGGCTCGGCTGGTCCGTCTACCCGCGCCGTACGCTTTGCAGTCCGCACTGCGCAGGTCGCCGGGCGCGAAGGATTTTACGAGCGACGAAGCTTGGGCTCAAAGAACCCGGGATGATGATGTCACAAAGCGCCCCGCTCCTCAAGCGAATCAGGTGGCACCGGCGTTCTTCTACTTCGGGTAAATCTGCAACAGTTTGTTCACTCATTTCTGCTCCACGTGAAGGTCGGTATTGATCACCTCGAACAACAAGACGTCTGAAACGTTCCGGTTCCAACGAGACCTCAACAGTGCCTGTGTGTACCGTGGTTGCCGTGTGCCGGACACCTTTTAGACGCAAGAGGATAGTGCTGCTGTGGTTTTATTATATTATATTAAAGTTGACTGAGACAACCACTGCACAAGATGGAGGAGAGGGAGAAGCGGGAGGAGAGGGAGGAGCATGAGGAACGGGAGGAGTGGGAGGAGATGGAGGAGAGGGAGGAGCGGGAGGAGAGGGAGGAGCGGGAGGAGAGGGAGGAGAGGGAGGAGCGGGAGGAGATGGAGGAGAGGGAGGAGTATGAGGAGAGGGAGGAGTGGGAGGAGCGGGAGGAGAGGGAGGAGTATGAGGAGAGGGAGGAGTATGAAGAGCAGGAGAAGTGAGAGGAGAGGGAGGAGCGGGAGGAGATGGAGGAGAGGGAGGAACGGGAGGAAAGGGAGGAAAGGGAGGAGCAGGAGGAGCAGGAGGAGCAGGAGGAGCAGGAGGAGCGGGCGGAGCGCTCCGTGCGCGAGGCGGTGGACCTCCCGTCCCGCCGACGCTGGGCTCCCCTGGGGGCCCCTGCTCCCAGCCGGGGAGCTTCTCCCTCCGTCTCGGAGGAGCCTCCATCGCCGCCGTCCCGCTTCGCCCTCGACCCCGTTGCCATGGCGACTGTAACCGAGTGACCGAGTGAGGAAAAATGTCTCCATCGCTTCCAGATGTCGTCGACAGATGGGAAATGAAAAACTAATACCTCAAACGGCGTGGACACTTTATGAATAAATAATAGAGGCAGGATTATTGCTTTTGTACGGAGCATATGCTCCACCGCCCGACGCTGTGTTTACACTCTTTACTGACTGTTATTTTAGAACGGACTTGACGCCGTGTTCACTCCAACTTGTCTCCGACGCTGTGGAGTCTTCAGTATTATTTCAAGACACTCGAGTCCAACAGCCCAAGCCTGCTACATTTGTTGATCAGTTGGACATGGAAGGAGCGATCTGGTTTGTTCCTTTTGATATTAATGTCACTACAATGAAAAGGTTGAAGCAAAATACTCTTGAATAAGAGATGATTTGCCCAAAGAACCCGCCTCGCATTCAGTTTGGAATCCGCCCCGAAAAGAATGCGACTGACGACTCCGAGGCCGACAGGGTGTCCGCCGGGGCAGCGCAAGCCGGCTCGTCCGGAGCGTCGGTGCCTTGCTCCAGGACTCCTCGGCGCCCCTCCGTCGTCGTACCGGCGACCCTCCGGTCGCTTTGATCAAACGTCCCCGGCAGCGGCGGGGTCGGCGCCGTGTCGCCATTGTTAGGAATTAACGGAGGCCTCCTTGTGACGTACGGCACCACCTCCACACAACCTCGCAGGGCCTCCACCGCTGTTTTCCTAAGATCCAGATCACAGGAGAAGTGTGTGCGCGTGGGTGTGTGTGTGTGTGCGTGTGTGCGTGTATGCGTGTGTGTGTGTGTGTGTGTGTGTGTGTGTGTGTGTGTGTGTGTGTGTGTGTGTGTGTGTGTGTGCTTCCTTTATGACTAGGACTGCGAAAACATGCGTCCGAGTGGAGTTGGGTTTTCTCTCCTGGTGCCGGGTGCCATCGAGTCGGAGCACGATCCCGTTTTGATCCCTCAGAGGACCCGTCCTGTGGTTCTTTGCCGGAAAACGAGGCTCGTCGGGCTTCACAACGTCGTCCCTGCGGGCTCCGAACCCGAGGGGGGGGGGTCCACGCCCGGCTGCTCTCCCTGACGGGATCGGCCTCTCGCCGAGCTCCCGGCGCTTGAAAGACGGAGCGACGGACGACGCCACCCGCTGAGGGTGGTGTTCCGCTGGACGTGAACAGCTGAAGCAGACGGTGAACCCTGAAGGGAGGGTTTGAGGATTTGTCCAAAAATGATTCGAAGTTCACGCTCTTGATTGTGATAGAATCAACTCACAACAAAAAAAAAATATATATATATATATATATATATATATATATATATATAAATATAGATATGGTCTCACGCACACACATGCGCACACACACGTGCACAGCAGAAAATTCCTGCCCACGCTCGGTGGAGAAGGGTGGTTTTTACTGCACCCAACATAATGAAGGAGGCTCTTTCATCTGCGCGCCGGGCCCTCATCATGAGGAACGCTGCATTTTCACTGGTGTGCATTGTTAAAACAGCTGCTTAATCTTAGCCAGGTCCAGCTTTGTGTGCGATCTTTCCCCAGCGCCTCAAAGCTCCTGGAAAAACCGCGACCTCCTTGTGACAGATCTTGTGGCGGGGGGGGGGGGGGGGGGGGCGGTACAAAGACCCGGTTCGCCCCAAACCTCTTTCTTGCCCTCCGTTCCCCCGCTTTGGAAGAGTGGGGAATTCTAGTGTGCGAGTAGAAAAATACAGGAAAAAAAAAAGGAACCCACCTCCTGTGTGAAACGAGCCGTGAGTCAGATCTCCACACGTAGAGAGAACGGAGACGCCAGGGCTCTGCACGACCGGATCACCGGCCCGTTCTCGCTCCCCCTCTGTCAAGCGGGACAGAAGCAAATGTCATTTGGACGCACGACTGTTCCAGATGTGTTAATGCACCACATTCGCTGGACCTCACAGAGGTTGGGTGGGCCGGCCCCCGACGGAGGCCCGCACCTCGGCCCCCCATGGGGCCCCGCACCTCGGCCCTTTCTAGATGTTTCATGTTGGTTTACAGTGGAATTCCCCTTCAGTGGAAGTGAAAATGACCAGAGCTTATTGTGCCGATGGAATCTCCAAACACGCTCTCTGCCATCAAAGGATGGGTTTCGCCCTTTTCCAAATGTCGGTTGCCCTCGTTTATAACCGCTCAGAGCGGCCACCTCGATGGATCGCCGTACGAGTGGGAAGCGTACAGCGCCGCTCCGCCGCGGCGTCTGAAAACATACGTCCACGGGGCTGAAAAATGAAGTGGCTTGAAAACATAAAGACACGTCAGATCTCAGATGTCAGGCAGCCTTCATGTTATTTCCCTTCAAATCAGCTCTTTCGAGACTAGAAACAGTCAGTTGCGTCGCTTCCCCCCGGCGACCCGCTGTAAAGTGGTTGCAAAGACGCTTGAGGTGAAACGCGATGCTGCCGCTGTCCAAAACATGTTTGAAAAACGCAGTCGGACATGTGGGGGCACCAATGGGAGTTTACAACATTTCGATAATGGCTGGTTTGAAGCAAAAAAAAAAAAAAAAAAAGGGAAGCGCCCCCCTTTCATGTCTCCGTGCCCTCTTACCCCGCTGCGGGTGTGTTCAACCAGGCGGACGACGGGGGCCGTGGTGGCGCTGCGGTTCTCACATCCATCATTTGTCAAGGGGAGCGAACGTTCAGGAGGGAGATTATCCCCCACTTGCGGTTCCCTCTCTGTATACAGTATCCGTCTCTGACTGCTTCCCCGGATTCCTTCCCACTTAGCGGAGGAATTAGCCGCAGGGCGCAGCCCACACCACCCCAGCCGTGGAAGACGTATACACTCGGCAGAGCGTCCGCCGCGGACCCCGACCACCCCGGAGGTGTCACGTTGCCGCGTTTTGACTTTGGGCCCAGGAGTCAATCCGCAGGGGAGGCCTGCGCTCCGCAGCGGGGCTTTTTAAAAAAAAAAAAACCTCCCGGAGCGTTGGCGCGTGAAATGCGACGTATTTTCCACAATCGGGAAATTCGGTGAAACCCAAACTCGCCCGGACAAATCGCCCCCGAGCCGGGATTTAGACGCCGTGAGCCGCTGGAGAACAAAGGGCGGAGGAGAGGAGCTTCGCCGACACCCACACGGAGCCGCTTCCAGCCACAGCGTCGGAGCCTGTGATTTAATTTACAGAGGGAACGACTCTCCTCCACATTTGGCAGCGCCTGAGAGCCCGTGGATGCAGCTCATTAGACGGAGGAAGCTCCATGACATTGGAAAAGAATGTGCTTTTTCACCACCCCCCCCCCAACGGCTGACGCTCCCCCTCGCTCGGTTTCTCTTTCCAGTCGCTGCTGTCGTCCCAGGTTTCTGTAACACTTGGGGAAGAATCCATCCATCAAAAAAACAAAACAAAACAAAAAAAAAAAAAACAGAAAACAATGTGCGCAAATGATTTTCTGGTCGCTAGTTTGAACAAATCTTTCTTTTGTTGCCCTATGAGTTTGATCCATTCCATTTATTTACATGATTCATACCAGATAACACTTTATTCATCTTAAAATTAAAAAAAAAATCATGAAATAAAGTACATGCACTACGCAGTGGCGGTAACAATAATATGATAATAATATGGAGTTCTGCACGTAAGAGACTAGAAACAGAGAGCCGCGTCGCTTCCCGCTGGCCACCCGCTGTAGCCAACGTTGTAATTTGGCGATTTGGAAAAGTAGTTTGAGGTAAAAGGTGGAACTTCTGTAACTCAGAGCATTTTTGAAAAGCGCAGTCAGACGTGAGGGGCGGGGACGGGAGTTTATCATCATATCACAATAATATGGAATTATAACTGCAAAGAAAAAAACAACTCAACTGAAGAGGAGCTCAGAGAATGTTCAGAGTTCTGGAGCAGAGCGGAGGAGAGGAGCGGTTATTTCCCCAAACTGGGGCCACAGATGGCCCTTCCAGGACCAGCCCCCCCCCCGCACAACTCCTTTAGTGGTATTTAATTGGATATTCATGCGTCCGTGTCCATGCAAATATTGTCTCCTCTTCCATTCCAGTAACTTGGGAGAGCGGCTCCGTTGCGGTCGACTCTTCTCTCCTGTTGCCTCCTTCTCGGGGCCCGTCCCACCAGATGTGGAATGTGGCACCGAAGTCGAAATCCAACTTAACTATGACTTAGTTACTCACAGTCCAAATTCTGTCTTCTTTCCCCCAAAATGTTGTGTGCTGTGACAATAATCTCAGCATTTTGAGTTTAATCTTGTTATTTAAATGTGATCATTGAAATACAATAATATGCAGGGGCCTCAAAGCGGCTTCCCCGGGGGGGGGGGGAAAGAAAGCGTTCACCCACTGTGAAAGATGTGCAAGGTGTTTGCACACGGCGGTGGAGGCCCCGCCGGCATGGCCGGGGAGGGCGGGGCTGCGCGGGGGGCCGGGGGCGGGGCCCTGGACGAGGAGCGGGGAAGACACCACACTATAATGGGACGGTGTCGGAGCGTCGATACGCACAGTTTGGGTGCAGGGTACAATTTGATTTCAAAATCCGACTAATGGTTCGATAGCCTTCACCAGGATCTGAGGACACGAGCGCCCGGAGCCGCCCTCTCCCTCCTCGTGTGACACTCGCGCCGCCTCGGCGCTGCTCATTGAGGCCCGGCCGTTTGTCTGCCAGCTTGGGCGTCCTCCTTTTTGAACTCCACTCCTTCCGTGGGAAATGTCCCACTGTGAGGATCTGTTTCCATCTCCGGAGTGGAGATAATACGGTGTAATTGCTCTCTTCCTGACGCTGTGATGGTTTTGCGCCCCCCGGGGTCAGTCCCGTCGTAACAAGCTCCGACTCATATGAAATGCTCCACCGCGTCAGGTAAACCCGGGTGCAGAAGGGAGTGCATGGTGTCTTCAGCAGCAGTGCAGTGCGTTGATGCCCCTAAGCGTGAACACTCTCAACTTTGTCTATAAAGTCCCATCGGACGACGGGATTCGAATCGGTCTGACTGGAACAGACCTCCTCGACCCCACGTGGGGGGAAAGATTTTTTTGAATACTTTCGAAATCCTGCAACTCCAATCCATTCATCATTAATTCCTGCAATCCATTTGGAGCTCTGCCCATGCTCTATTATGCAGTATGATGAGAATAGCTTGTGATATGATGTGAAACTCAAATTCACATGCAATGATTGCTTGAGATGCATTATGGAATAGCCACATTTTGACCAGTAATGTCACTGTGGTGTGTGTGTGGGATGGTTTGAGCAGCCACACCTGACCTGGATCTAGGTGATTGGGATCAGGGTGGCTGCATACCTGTTGCTCGTTGGTGGGGCTAACGAGCAGCAGGTCAAAACCCCCATCCCAACCCTCACTCAGAACAGGAGCCCTGTCATGAGATGTTCCATCTGCACAGGGCTCGTTCCACCTAGCCTCCTCTCTGCCATAAACTGGTGGCTACAACTCATCGTCTCTGTGCCGGAGGGCCCGGAAAATGGCACTTGGGTGGAGTGTGGCTGGAGGAACCGCCACAGTCACATATAAAAAATACTAAGAATTTCACAAGCCTTTCGAGGCCTAAAAAAGGGGTCATGGGCCAAAAAAGGATGAGACCCCCTTGACTATATGTTTGACCTTGACCAGTACTCCAAAATGGGGCCGTTTGGGAAAGGGGACCATTGATGGGAGGGCTGACCTGTGATGGGAGATCGGGAGGTAATTCAGCGTGACTGAACTTGTTTGCAGATGGTAGCGGGGCCTCCTGCCCCCGCAACACGAACAAGCCTCAAACCACCCTGGCATGCTGACACTTTCCCCGAATCTCCCACGTACGCCAGGGCCCCCAGTTGGACGGAAACCCTCCCATCCGAGGGGGCTGGGAGACGGACGTGGGCCGAACATATTTACGTGCGTTCTTGCAGCCGAGGCATGTGCCCATGTGCGCTGAGCGCGGCCGTTCTCTGTTACCACGTCCGCTCGTCCCAGGAGGCCTGGGACCTGCTCATTTATATTATCGGAAAAAAAAACAAGACTCAGCCATTTCTGATTTTAGATCGGAGGAAGTTCACGTGTCAAGTGTCACGACACATAACTCAGACGGCTGTGGAAGTCACACACGTCGGCGAAGCTATTCTCCCACACAAAGGAAAAGAAAGTTAGGCATAAAAAACTGGCATGTTTTTATGTTTTTTTTATGTATATGTGAGTGCGCTAGGAGTGTTTTTGAAGTTCAATTCAATGTCTAGAGATGCTTATGCGAACCCCCGCCGAGGAGGAATATTAAAAAAAAACGTTAAGACTTTTCTTTTCTGACACACGTAAGCAGCTGCCGGCAAAAGCGCAGGGACTCTCTGAAGTCTGCAGCCATGAAGGCCAGCGCAGCAGCAGATGTGGGACGCCGGCCGTTTGTTTCAGGCAACGACAGTAGCAGCAGCAGAGCATGCGGCGGGTCAGTGACCTTGTTTCTGTGTTTGGGCAAATCTCGGGGTCCTCCAGCCCTTCTGGAAGACCCTCAGTGAACCTGTTGGCCCCTTAAAGTCCAAAAGTAGATGTGAAATAGGTCAATGTAGTCATTGAGACAATCTTTTCATTATCAAATAGAAAACAAACTAAATTCTGCATCGTAGTAATTAAATTTCATGTACAATCACGTGTACTATATATATATCTATATATATATATAGATATATATATATATTATAATGAGGTTACTTCTTATCTCCTCCTGTAATTGTCAGTATCTGCCTTCTGCTTAGAAGAACGTTTTCGAGCCAATCAGTCTGTTGCTTATGATTCTTTATCTTTGATCTGATTGGTTGAATGGATGACGATGTTTACCACCGTTCGCACAGGTTGTACACGCTGTCATTACACTCTGTGCACTCCCAGGAACTATCAATCTGAGAATTTACGGTAAACACCAGCGGCCCCTCGCGCCTCACTCGATCGGTGTTAAAGTCGTATAAGCGCATAATCATAAAGTCATCATGTAAAAGGCCAGGTGCAAGTCTTTGCCTTTTTCATGACGTTTATTGATGTGATGTGATGTGATGTGATGTCATCGGACATTTGGCAGAACTGCATTGCGCGTATAGATGATGCTATTTCTACCACATTTCAACGTTTGTTAGTTTGTTTGTTTTGAATGGAAGTGAACCTAAGCAGTCCTGGATATGAGGCCGGTGCGGGGGGAGGGCGTCCAGAGGGGTCCGCTCATCCGTCTAGTCGGGCTGAATGGAGCCAGAGCAGGCGAGCAAGGCAAGGGCGGCCAATACCAGATGGATGCAGCAGGGAGCTCATTCCCACTCTGTTTGGAGTCCAAATCCCCAAAAAATCTCCTTGTTTTGGGGGGTATCTTTGGCAGTGGGGGGTGGGGGGAGGCGTAGCTTAGCAACTGCAGTAACACAGATGGATGTCCTTATTATCTCTGCACCTGGATAAGCATTAAGGCGGAGCGAGAGCTTCAGCACAGAGTAGGAACCCCGCGCTGCGGGAAATCCACGATGAGCGGGCTGTCAAAGTATTCACCGCCATGATGTCACTGCCGGGCGTCAGTGTCACCGAGATAGAATCGCCGTTTGGCTACGGCTGAGGGTAAGCTCTCTGTCTGGATTTCAAAGGCGGAGGAGTCGTGAGAGGTTTTGTAACCGTGGTCTCAAGCGTAAGGCTGATTGACAGGGTGCAATAAAACATAGTGTGGGTGACATGACAGGTTATTATGAAAATCATGTCGGCAGAAAGTCATTTGAAATAGTGAGGGGAAAAGCTGATATTGTGTTCACCTCAAATCCATCAAAGCTACACAAACATGTTTGTTAAGCCAGCCGCTTCACGCGTATTACCGAGGGACGTCGGGAGCTTTTGCTGATGGGCGGAATTTCTAATTTTCCCGAAAAAAGTCTTCGGCATTCATGATTTGGTTCAGCAATGTTCCGCTCTGAATTTGTACCGTCCTGCATTTAAAGAGCTATCTTCGTCGCAGAGCCACAAACTGTCGGTACTGCCGAGCGTAAGCAGATTTGAGCATTGACCGTGGGCTATAAAGTCATCAAACTGTTAAAACAAACTTTGCAGTATATGTGATTTGAAAGTTGTGGGATGGAAAATAGTTCCTGACCTGTTTTTCTTTTTAAACAATCAACAATAAAGCAATACAGTATCATTATAAATAGTTCTCCATGAGTGCTAGTAGGTACTATTCCTCTGATACGTACTACATGCTTGATGTCCGTACTATCGTCCAGTGTACTCACTCAGTATGTGATTAAAATGAACAACGTGTTCTCTACACCGTCATAGAGCTGCTCCGCTTCCTTACAGGTGCTAAGGGTTGATGACAACACTGCAGCCAGTGTCTGGCCCTCACAATGCATGTTCCACCGGGTGTAGTACAGTGTGTCATCCTGCCACTTTTTTCATACAATTTGAATATACTACGCTTTCAGACATAATAACCACATTCACGTCCTAAATCGTATGCAAGTGTGGCATTCCAGACGCAGCTGCGGCCTTTGCAAAATTTGTCGGTCGGTTTCCTCTTCTGCTCTAACGGTCCAGCAGCCATATAGTAATGGCTTTCATTTAAATGGCGCCTTTCAAGGGGCCCCCGGGTCACTTAACACAGATAGTTACATAGTGAGGCAGGAGTCCCGTGACTCCGATTTGAGATGTGGCGACACACTCCCCCAGTGTCGTTGTGTACAAGGTGCTTGTGTCAGTGTCACGATGTGGAGGACGCACGCCGGCACGTTGACACTCACATACGTGTCTTTTGGTGGTGGGAGGAAACCAGAGCAGAGAAGAACCCAGAACCTTCCTGCTGTGAGATAACGGCGATTAGCACCGAGCCGCCCCCCGCGACCGACGAAGCCAAGGTCTGCTGTGAAGCTTCAGGGCTGATCAATCAAGCAAAAGTGTTTTGAGGGCGAAATTAAACGTTGGGTGAAGATGCCCCACCGGCAACATTTCTAACCAGATTCTGTCACAGGGGGATTCCCGGTGGGCCGCTGGTTTTTTGGGTCGCTGACAGGACAATGATTTAAATTTTTGTGGCAGTTCCTTCTGCCACACGCCACACGAGTGTCGTTTGAGTGACAGGCAGAGATGTTGCCAACACCAGTTTATTATAGAGAGTGGACAAGTGGAACAAGCCGGGAGCAGATGGGCACACGTCATGACGGAGGCTCTCCCTGTGTGGTGGTGGTGCGGGGAGGGTAGTGTTTTAACTGCTGCTCGTCGATTGCTCTGATGAGCAACAGGCGTACAGCCACCCGGATCCTGGGCCCAATTACCTAGACCCAAGACAGGTGTGGCCGCTTAAACCACACCACCCCCCGCACCAACATTTTATCATCGCATTTACAAGAATTTTATCATCGCTCTGCAGCGCTGGCCGCTGCTGGGAACTCTCATTCACACACACACACACACACACACACACACACACACACACACACACACACACTGCTACTGACGCGCCCTCGCGGCCCCAATGCATAAAAAGCAGCGCGGCCCGCCCACACCCGACACCAGATGCTGACAGCGAATGAGAGATCTCCAGATCCTGAAGGACTGAAAACTATGGAAGAGTGTTGCACTCATTGGGGGGAAACTTTGATTCGGCCGGTTTTCACGCGCTAAACATCAAGTTATGACGGACAT
The DNA here is from genome assembly GCF_960531495.2 of Zeus faber. Lineage (NCBI taxonomy): Eukaryota > Metazoa > Chordata > Actinopteri > Zeiformes > Zeidae > Zeus > Zeus faber. Next base: position 48,478,296 of record NC_137189.1, on the reverse strand, counting down.
TAGTCCAGAACTCCCAAGGGAAAGTGACTGATCCCTTCCCCGGAAGGAGGTGCTGCCTCAACGTATGGCGGCAACGTTGAGTGTCGGTCGCTGTTTGAATGGCGTATGAGGGACCGACTACAAAGCACACGACGCATCTTTCACAGTTCGAGAGCGTTTTTTTTGTCATATGGATGAGAAGACTCAAATTAAGTCTTGATGCTGAGATCTAATCTGAATGTTCATCTAAATGTTGCACAACCATTTTTATTTTTTTAACTACGAAGTTCAATCCCTTTTTTTGTCATGGGAGCACTCGAACAAGGTCTATGTAATAAAATAATAAAACGGTCTTTGAACTTTCATTTTCAAATCAAAAGTGCAACATGTCGTCTATATCCCAGTATTATTGCCGCGTCTGAGCGTTACTGAACCAAATGTATGCCCGGGCCTGATGTCTCAAAACTGTCTTGTGTGCAAGTTTAAGCTCTTGCGGGGCCCTCTGGCATTCTCAGGCCCCGGGACCCATGGACTCGAGCTCCAACCGTGAGGCCCTCACCTCAGGTGGCCTGTGACTGTCAGCCGGCTGCTGTCTCTGGCCTTGATCCTCCAGCATCCACGGCACACCAGGAGTAACAACAGAAGAGATACCGATCCCTCCCAGACCATGTTTTCCTTCCGACCAGAGGTCCTCCGAACTCACGGATCCAACTGCGACAACACCGGGGGTTCCAGGAGAGCCAGGGCTCAGACCGAGTTAAAGGTCCTACATCAGCCACTGTCAAGGTGCCCTTGATCAAAACATTTAGCGCCCCCCTGGTCCAGCAAGGCTACTCAGTGAGAAATGGCAAACAGGAAACATGTGGGAATGAGCGTTGCTGAAGAAATGTAAAAAAGTCATATTTTTTCTCTTAAATGAAGCACACATGCTCACAAAACCTTCTCGGGGCAATCAGGGTAAGAGGAAAAATATGTCAAAACACTTCAATGTCCGATGTAATAGTTTGGGGGCCCTCCAAACGCAGTGCTCAAAATCATGTTTACAGCCCCAGAAACGCCCAGTTTGTTGCCTAAAGAGCCAACGTAACTCATTTCACGGAGCGGTCGGGACATCTTTAAGTTATGTCTTGGTTTGGGCGGAGAGGAGAGCAATTTTTCCAAGCGCTTTGCGTTGTGAGCCGCGTTCGACGTCTGTGGAGGGGCCTGAGCGCGAGGGGAGTGACGGCTCCTCGGTGAGTCCCGGGCTTCCAAAGCTGAAGCTTGTCCTTTGGAGACACCGTCTCACAAGGGGCAGGCGGAGCATGAGGACCACGCCTCACGCCTCTCCCTTGACACTCCTCGCACTCCGACACTCTGTCATGGGCGTTAAATGTGATTGTGGTTTAATTACGGTGAAAGTATTCACCAAAGTACCATCCCCACTGTACTGCACTTCTAAAACGCCCCAAACCACCCAGAGTGCTCTGGCTTAATCAGAGAGCAGTGCTGTACCCCGGTTATCATCAGCACACTCCATATTGCTGTCATCGTCCTCCTTATCGCCCCCGTCTTTGTAGTTTTCCTAATGCAGAGCAGCTGGTGCTTGTTTGCATTAATCATTAGTCTGTCACCCCCCCCCCCACCCAAATTCCAGGAGTTGGAATGACTTGTGATTCGAGCGCCTACATCAACATGTTGAGCGTATATGTGTATCTGTACCCGTCTCCGGCTGACGTCGTCCATCTCAACCGCTCCGCTCCAAACGGAATCTCACGGAGTGTAAAGCCACGTGCGGCTGAAAATCCAAGGAGGCTCCGCCCAAACACGTCCAGGAGGCGTCTCAAGGTGACTCGGCCGACGGCCCCTCAGCCGACCGTCGCAGCGCGCGCCTCAGGAAAGGCCACGGGGTGAAGCTGAACCCCCGACCAGGTTTCCAACCGAGAGGGAAGTCCTCTGCGGGGGGAAATGCGAGTGGGCTCTCGGCCCCACCCGGCGTTAATGAACAGCCGGGGACGTGCACCGGGAGGGCACGGGCGCTAAACGCTTCCCCTCGACGGCGTTTCCCTGGAACGACCTTGAGGGCAGCGCAGAGGAAACATAAACTGCCCAGCCCCCCCCAGAAATCTGTCATTCACAAATTTTCGGGGGGAAAACAAAGAACCCGAACGTTCCGTGGAAGCGATAAGTGGCGCACGTTCGCCGCCAGACGATCGCCACGGTGGGTGTTGCCGTGGAGCTAAAAAACCCCCCAAAATTTTGACACAATGAATCACAACAGCAACAACGCTTTATCTCACATGCAAAGCAGAGCCTGTGATCATAAAGAGCAACTCCAAGATTGGTTTTAACAGTTTTAACGTCCTGCTCTGAATTAAAGTGTTTTCCTAAAGAAAACGTTTAAAACGTTTCCCTCCGCTCAAGACGGAGCCCCCCACGCGCTCCGACGTGACCCGATTGCGTCATTTGACGAACCCGCTCGTCCCGCGCTGTCGTCTCGGCGGCTGTCGTCCGTCTCGCCGCCTCCGCCGTGATGTGTAGTGGAGCACGAACCCGCCCTCCCTTCCTCCTCCAGCTGTGAAAATATTTTCTCTGTCAAACATCTGCTGGAGGAATGTGGAGATTGAGCGGCTCACTTCCTGTCTGCAAAGCGAGCGCGCGAGCACGCACCCGCGGGCGGGCGGGCGCGCGTGCACGCACACACACACACACGCACACACGCCCGGAGCCACCCACTCGGTGGTGGTTCGGGTCGCGAGGGACCGCAAGAACTACAACTTCGCCGGATTCGAGTACAGCACACGCAACGGGGAATTCAACACGGCCGGCGCTGGTACTTTTAAGGCTGAAATAACAACACGGGCGCGGGAACCGAAAAAAAGTCGATATTTCCACACAGGGTGGCGGACTGAACTCCAGCCATCATCCACGCTTGATCGTCGGAGCGGCGGGGTCCAGAGGGGGAGCTCGTTTGTCAGGGCCCCGCGGGAGCCGCCGTCATTCGTTGGGTCGACCCGAGACACGGACGAACATACGTCAAAGCGGGGTTCCCGCCTCGCTCCGTCCGAACCCCGACAGAAACAAATACGCCCGGCTCCCGTCCAAGAGCAGCAAACAAGATCGATGCGGTCCATTTTTTTCGCGACGCCGGCATTCGCGACCCGCTCCAACTTAAACAGCGAAAATCGACGCCTCCGACTCCCGTGCGTCAGGTGCGGGAAAGCCGCGGGCGGCGCGTGGTCACGGCACGTGAGCCGGTTTGAGCTCTGGAGGTCCGGGGCCGGGTCCGTCCCTCCACCCGCTCCGCTTCCGACGTATCCGACTCATCCGTCTTTGACTTGTTGTGACGCGGGCGTTTTTATCCGCGCTCTCCTCCTCCTCCTCCTCCTCCTCCTCCTCCTCCTCCACCTTCCCTTCAGGGAGTGCCGCCCGCAAACCGATGTCACTTCCTGTGCGTGCGCCGCGGAAAAGGATTTGGGCCGTCGAGAAAAAAATTATAAATACAGCTGTATTTTGAGGATAAATCGAAATTCCGAGCTTCGAGTCAAAATGTCGACATGAAGTCATAATACAGAACATTTTAAGAATAAAGTTCCAATTTTCGGGATTTAGAGACTAAAGTACTTCAAAAAAATACTTTGATTGGTGTTATTCATTGTACTCTCATTTCCTCAATGTCAAAATTGAGCCTTTTTTTCTCTTATTCTTGAAACGTTGTGTTTGTTCTGGGAATGTACTGTGACTTTCACTCCGCCGTTCAGATTTGATACCAGAACACAATAATGTCCTTTTTTTTTGTCCTCTTCCCGTCCCTGCGACCCCCAAATAAACCTCAGGCGTTTACTTTCCTGACGGGTTTGTTAACGTCAGACGGGGAGAGCAGGCGTCCAGGAGGAAGCTGGTGTACGTCGCGTCCCAGCGTCCTGCTGCACGCTGACGATAACAAAGCAGGACGGAGGCGGAGGCAGAGGCGGAGTTCGCTCCCAGGTTTTTAACCTTTTTTTTTTTGAGCGGGGGGGGGTTGTTTATTTGGCGTTTGATTCACTCGTCTCCGAATGCAGGTCACGCGAGACTAAACAGGCCTCCATCTTTCACTTAGAGGTCATTCAGCCAAAGCATCCTCCTCCTCCTCCTCCTCCTCCTCCTCCCCTCACATCCGTTGTTACCGTGACCTCCAAGGTCATTCAGGCCAGGAAGCAGATGGGCAGTGTGGGGTTGTTGGTTTGTTTTTGGGCAGGGGGAGGAGGAGGAGGGGCCGGGGGGTTATCGCCACACGCTGCTGCTTGCCTTGACATCAATTTGAGTTTATCAGTCGGTAGCCGTCGTGGCCGACAGGAGCGCCTGGGAAGCCGCGCAGGGTTTCCCGCCATCGTCCAGGAAGTCCCCTCCAGGCACCGACGCCACCCCCCCCCCCGAGGCCGCATTGAGGGTTCCGCGTCGGGGGTCACGCGCGTCGAAGGCCGGACCGCTCGGTGGCGGTGTCGAGCGCCGTCAGCAGGATAACAACGGATCGCCGCAAATGAAGCGTCCTCGGTCGGTCTTCCGCCTCCTGAAGACGTTGGTGCCGATGACGGCAGGGCATCAGTTTAAGCAGAAATAGACGCTACAGCAGCAATAAAACACCAGCAGAAGCTTGCGCTGTTGGATTTTGTCGAAGTAAAAGACGTTTTTTACGCTGTTTTTCCGTGGTAGGGCACGGAGACGGACTTTCCCCGGGAAAAGAAGGCCACGAAGGGCCAACACTTTGAGTGTGAACGGTGAAAAACCTGTGCTATCAAAGGTCGTCTTGTTCAGTTCGGGTTGGGGTGGACGCGTATGCGCCGCGGCACGTCTCCGCTGTTCGATTGGAGACCGAAAATGTTTATTTTTTCTCTTCGCCCGCCGCTCGAGGTCACCAGAGTCGCTACGTGATCCGAAGATTACTGTAATGACTGTGATTGGATGCGGCTCTAAAATAGACCGTATTGTTTTATTGTCAGCGTGTGCGCGGCAGCGGCGCTCGGGGCCCCAGCTGCACCTCGCTGCGTTACGGAGGAGGAGGACGAGGCTGATTACAGTTGTTGCGCCGTCCTCTCTGAAGGCCCGGAGGAACCGTGGCCGCCTCCCTCCGCCTCCGGCCCGGGGAAGCTGGGGAGGCTTCACATCCACAAAGTTCAAAAGACTTATTTGGCGCATGCATGTTGCACTGTGCATACAAACAAACATGGAGTGGAATGCTTTTTTTGTGGTAAACTCCAGAGACTGCTCTGCACAGTCAGGCAGCAAAACACAGGGTCGTTTTAGGTAGGTATTACAGTTTTCCGGGTTCGGTGAAACGCATCGCACGTTACAAAAGTCATAATCAAGGTGCACTCACGTCTGCGTGTTTCTCTTCTGCCGTTCATTTTAAATATCCCTGAAAAACCCTGAAGAACGCTGTTTTAACAATTATCATCGTTCCCGGATGATTCGGTGACGTGTGTCCTGGTGACACGCAGGATTACTGATACAAGGCTGCGCTTGTTGCGTGTTGTGACTATCCCCAAAATCAGAACGAATTGTCGGGCCTTTCAAATTCACAGCAGAGGGAAAATAAGAAACGTGTAGATCAAAATCTGACCTATTTACAAAGTTGGAGATGATAACTGTAATTCACCTCACGTTGGCGCCGTGTGCTGACAGACGGGCAAATGTTGTAATAATCCATCCAATGAGTAATTCCCTGAAAGTGCCTGTGGCGGACGATGGGGCGTGGTCAAGCAGGCAGGGAGGCAGGGAGGCTGGGAGGCAGGGAGGCAGGGAGGCAGGGAGGCAGGGGGGCAGGGAGCCAGCGAGGCAGGGAGGCAGGGCGGCAGGGAGCCAGGGAGGCAGGAGGCAGGGAGGCAGGGAGGCAGGGAGGCAGGGAGGCAGGGAGTTTCTCTTAATGTTTTGTTTGTCTTACGGAGAAGATCAGGGCACAGGCTCGCAAGCAGCCCAGCAGAGGAAACGCCATCCCTCCTGCGCCCGAGAGGACAATTATTACCCACAATAACCATAAGACTCCTCAGTGATATATATAATTGTGGCCTAGGTGCCACATATTGCACTGAACAATAAAACTCGGCCAGAAAGACTCCGCCTCCTACCTGTGGGAAGAGACCCCCACAGTGCCACGTTCAGCCATGTTAGTTGACACTCGCTCCCATGCATGCATAAGTAACATACAGCACTGCCTCGTAAAATATTGGGGTAAAGCTGTTCTGCACGTAAACAAAGATGGCGGAACGCGGCGCTTGGGCGACAAGGGTTATATCTGAATACAATGTCAAAAAGACCAAAGAGATAAAATATCAATGGACGGATCCACAGACATCTAACCAGGTAAGAAAGTACATAAATATACACACACACGCCCAGTTTGTAATCTCTAACCACCATAGAGTGATGGAGTCAACGCATCGCGCACAACGCGAATGCACGTTCTGAATGAGAACCTGCACATTAACAGTACATTTGGTTCAGCTGATTTGCATCAAATGTTGTCGTTTTTTCACACATTTGTGGATTGATTTGGATGAAACTTGAACCACGACACATTTGCGACGTATCGGTTGTAACGACACCTCAACTGCGTCCGTACCTTTAGCCATCGTCCTGTTACAGAAAGAGGAGAATAACAAAAATACCCCAAAAAAAGAAGCGGATCCAGACTAATCGCTGCTGTGTCACCCACGCGGCGCTGTCCAACCTTGTAGAAACCTTGTGGGGGGAACCCCACCCTCTATTTCTAATTAATATTTTTGGCTATTTGCATATATTTGACATTTCAAATTTTATCCTATTCTTAATTTATTATTTTATTTATTTATTTATTTATTTATTTATTTATTTATTTATTTATTTATTTATTTATTTGTTTGTTTGTTTATTTGTTTGTTTATCTGTTTGTTTGTTTATTTATTCATTTATTTGTTTGTTTGTTTGTTTATTTTTATTCCTATTACCCCTTTTTTCCCTCTGTTTTCTCGTATATGTAAGCATATCTGGCGCAAATAAAACCGATTCCGATTCTAAAATACAGCTCGCATCCACACTCCTGCTGATGCGCCTCGTAAATGAAATATAATTAATGGTGAAGTTTTACTATTAATCACCTTGATGGGGACCCACTGGAACCTCTCGAAGCACCCCTGGGGGTGCCCGGCAGCCGGCATGAGAACCACTGTGCTGAATGGCGCAATAAAAACAATGGACCGACAGCCATCGCCAAAGGACACAATGTAATGAAATATAATGAACATTTGAATGATCCTACGCCTTTCACTATCATACACGTGACCATAAAATTCATATTTCATGAACCAAAGCGAACCGCGACCGGAAATTGGACGTTTTCACGGCAGACCTGACTCTACCTCCCTGCGGAGCGGCCCTGGAGCCGGGCCTCTCCGATAAACGGCAGCTTGGCATCCTGCCACCAGCGAAACGGGGAAAAGGCCTTTAAGATGCTTTAAGGCCGCGCTCGCTCCATAATCACATTACAGGAGTCTCCGCGGCCCCCGGGGAGCGGCGCGGCCCTTCGCGCCCTCTAATCTGCACCCAAACCCTTCCCGGGGACGGTCACCCGTCCACCCCGCAGCTCCGCCTCCCCGTCTCCCACCGGCAAGCTGCGCCCGTCGACGACCTTGGGGCGCCGGGATGGGCCGCCGCCGACCACCAGGCGACATCACTCCCACGCACGGCGCTCTGTGCCGGGGGGGGGGCCGGACCATACCCGGCGACCCGGTAGCCCCGGGCAACCGCGCTTTGGCCGTCGTCGACCATCTTGTGCTGCTTGTCCCGTTCTCAGCCGCTTTTCCTATGTTAAAAAGAAAATCAGTGTGATGTGCTGTACATGTGTATGTTTAGTTCCACCAAGGAAGGGTTGTTATGGTGACCAAAAAAGAAAAAATATAATTTGACTATTAAAATATGTATTATAATTATATAACATCATTACTTCTCAATTATAAAATGATGGAAAAAAAATTGGCATCCTTCTTGTCAGTGTTGGCAACCGACCGCTGATGCATGGCTGCCAACTTGGCAACCACTTGTAGAAGATGGAGCTTGACCTCGTGTGCGTCGACTGAAAGATGCTGCACAAAATGATTCCAGCCTCAGCTCAGCTCAGTCCATTTGAGTTTGAAGACCAATACATTGATAGTTTATAAATGGTATGTTTCAGACACTATCATATTCCAGCACGACTACTACAGTACTACATGACTACTACAGTACTACACGACTACTACAGTACTACGGGGACTAGGGGATGGTAGCTCAGGAGGTAGAGCTGGTGGTCTAGTCATCTAAAGGTTGCTGGTTGGATCCCAGGCTCCTCCTGCTAGCATGCTGTAGTGTCCTTGAGCAAGACACTTAACCCCTAATTGCTCCTGATGGCTGCGTCCGGCGGTGTTTGAATAATTGTAAGTCGCTTTGGATAAAAGCGTCTGATCAATGACTAAATGTAAATGTAAATGTACTACTAGAGTACTACATGACTTCTACAGTACTACACGACTACTACATTACTACATGACTACTGCAGTACTACATGACTACTGCAGTACTACATGACTACTGCAGTATACTGTTACTTTACAAACTCCCAGAAGCTGCTGGTTTACTGTCCTTGTGTCCAGACTGGTCAGACTGGTCAGACTGGTCAGACTGCTACTGCTTGTAGTTTCATGAATCTACGAGTATATATGTATTTACTGTAGATCATAAACAATACAATTCAACACGTATCCCAAAACCCTATGTTCACCGAGCACAGTCACAGTAGTTGAAACTATCACATTATCACGTTTTCGTTTTAAGATTTGAACTGAATTTAAGATCATAATATAAATATAGCATTATTTATAAAGCAACTCTAAATGCACCGTTTACAAAGACAGATGACAGATGTAATAAAAGCAGAGCGCTCAGATCGTGAATTTAAAGGGCAAAGGAACATTAAGAAATAACAAACAAATAAATAGATAAATAAATACAAAATAATAATAAGAAATAGAAAATTATATATATATATATATAATAAACGTTGACTGCTTGTATACAATCCCAGTTATCTTGGATATTAAGAGCAGACAGACTGTGTGTAATGAGCCACAGATCCGTGCAGGGGCTGGTGCTCTGCTGCTTTCACACTCCAGCAGGATGCTCCGCCGGAGCAGTGCGGTGGAGGGCCACGCCTTCCGACCCGCAAGGCCTGACACACAGCGCATGACCTTTAAGCGCTGCACCAACAAAACATTTTCAATATCCGCATCTTGCTTTCTTCGTTGGTGGACGAATTAAAAAAAAAAAAAAACGCGTCGGCCCCAAAACGCCACTTTAACCTCCGTGTTCTGAGGGCGTTGTAAAATGCGCTCACGCTGTGCGGCACTCGACGTGAAATACGTGGAACGGAGTCGCAGCGACACGAGGTTTGGAAACACGGTTTTGGCTGACATGGATTACATGGAGAGATTTCCGAGCGTCGCCGCTGTCATCGAGGCCTGGCCCGCCAGGTCACGCCCCCGGTAGACGCCAGAGGTATAATCACCCGTCCAAACTGTCGACAGGATATTTAACCGCGCTTCCGCCCGTGTCAACCAACCATGTTGCGTGGAGGGAGGGCTCGCGTATAGAGTATGGAAAGCAGTTTGGGACAAAGCATGTCGTGGAGGATGTGCATAAATATCCGGAGAACGACTGTTACCGCAAGGAGCCATCGAGTCAACACAACATGCAGCTCACTGCCAGCCCATCAGGAACAGCATTTTGACCCGAAACGTCACTTCTTCAATTTAAAGTCTGTTGCTGGGTTTCAGTTCGTAGATCTTCGTGGAGATCTCTGCAGGGAAAAGCTAATTCGGCTTTTAAATCACCCGAGCGATAAGGTAAAAGGTGAAGGTTTGTCTTTTCTGAGACTGGGCTCTGGAGGAGTCAAGACTGGAGGGCCCCTGCGCGGTGAACGGGTCAGAGGCGTCGGACGCTTCTGTCCCACACGAGTCACTTCACCCTGTGACGATTATTGAGGCGATGTCTCAAATCAAAAGCCTGGAGCTCCTCACAGTGCACGCCTCACGGCTCACCCAGCGACGTGCAGTGACCACCCGCTCTACCTCCTGCGCTACCGCCCCTCTCGCCGAGCGCACGCCGCTCGGCCCGCACGCCGAATCCAAACCCTCGCCGGGGGAGCTCGCGTGGCACGACCGAGCAAAGTTCCTGGACATCGGCGGGTCGGACGGTCGTCGTGGGAACCGGACGATCCTCCCCTCCGTCCTCTCGGCGGCCGTGGTCGAACGCGAGGCGCGGCACGGCCGACATCTGAGTGCGACGCGGCGTGCGTGACGGCGTTTGATGGAGGGCTGAGAGGCGCATGGGTTTTCCATTCGGTGGGAAAAAGGCGTCCCGTGCGCCGTTGGATCCCGGAGCAGCGTTATTTATGGGGCCCGGTGGGGCCGGGGGCCCGGCGCTTAACAAACTGCAGAGCTGGAATGTGGCGGCTGCGCCAAGCGGCGACGCCGAGACGTGGCCCCGCACACCGAGACGTCCGCCAAAGCACACTGGGCTGAGTCACGGCTTCGTAAATCACGGTACGTGGATCTTTCTTTTCGGTAATAATGTCAGCGAAGCAGTTCAATTATTTTACGGCTTCTCTTCGTGCGGAGATCGGACGCCGGCAGCCGATCAAACTGCCGTGGATCAAATCACCAAATGAAAACATCAACTTCCTGCTGATTTTCTCAGTGTGAAATATTTCAGGTTTTTGTTGAGAAACGTGTTTTTCAAACGCCGCGGTGCAGCCGCCGGGAGGAGCACGAGCACTGCAAGCTGAGCTCATCAGCCAGAGGAGCTCACAGGCAGAACTCTACTCCACCTCTACTTCTACTCTACTCCACCTCCACTTCTACTCTACTCTGCCTTTACTTCTACTCTACCACTACTTCTACTCTACTCTACCTCTACTTGTACTCTACTCTACTTCTACTCTACCTCTACTTCTACACTACCTCTACTTGTACTCTACTCGACCTCTACTTCTACTCTACCTCTACTTCTACTCTACCTCTACTTCTGTCTACCTCTACTTCCCTCTACTCTACCTTTACTTGACCTCATATCCTTCTACTCTACTTCTGGTCTGCCTCCCTCTACTCTCCTCTACCTCTACTTCTACTCTACTCTACCTCTACTTCTACTCTACCTCTACTTCTGTCTACCTCTACTTCGCTATACTCTACCTCTACTTCTGCTCTACCTATACCTCTACTCTACCTTTACTTGACCTCATCCTTCTACTCAACTTCTGGTCTGCCTCCCTCTACTGTACTCTACCTCTACTTCTACCCTGCCTCTACTACTCTACCTTTACCTTTACTCTACCGCTATTCCACTCTACCTCTACCTCTACTCTAACTCTACTTCTACTCTTCCTCTACTCTAACTCTACTTCTACTCTACCTCTACTCTAACTCTACTTCTACTCTAACTCTACTTCTACTCTAACTCTACTTCTACTCTACCTCTACCTCTACTTTAACTCTACTTCTACTCTAACTCTACTTCTGACATTTAGTTTCTTTCTTCTTCATCAATATGTGACGTTGATTAGATACTTTTACAGCCAAAGCAGAGGAACTTTGCATTTTACAACCTATGACTCATTGATTATCTCATTGATTATCTCATTGATTATCTCATTGATTATCTCATTGATTATCTCATTGATTATCTCATTGATTATCTTATTGATTATCTCATTGATTATCTCATTGATTATCTCATTGATTATCTCATTGATTATCTTATTGATTATCTCATTGATTATCTTATTGATTATCTTATTGATTATCTCATTGATTATCTCATTGATTATCTCATTGATTATCTTATTGATTATCTTATTGATTATCTCATTGATTATCTTATTGATTATCTCATTGATTATCTTATTGATTATCTCATTGATTATCTCATTGATTATCTTATTGATTATCTCATTGATTATATTATTGATTATCTCATTGATTATCTTATTGATTATCTCATTGATTATCTCATTGATTATCTCATTGATTATCTTATTGATTATCTTATTGATTATCTCATTGATTATCTTATTGATTATCTCATTGATTATCTCATTGATTATCTCATTGTTTATCTTATTGATTATCTCATTGATTATCTCATTGTTTATCTCATTGATTATCTCATTGATTATCTTATTGATTTTTCCCTTTGTGTATATTTCCGTGTCATGCTGGGGTCTCTCAAGCGGAGGAGTGTGAAGCTGCTCTGAGGGTTGATGGAGTCTGGCTGACGACCAGGGGCAGCGTTCCCCTGAGTGAGGAACGGAAATAAACACATTCCGTCCAAGACGAGCGGAGTGCAAGCGGTGTGTGTGTGTGTGTGTGCGTGTGTGTGTTTGTGTGTGTGTGTGATTGTGTCTGTTTGTGTCTGTTTGTGTGTGTGTGAGTGTGTGTGCATGTGTGTGTGTGTGTGTGTGTGTGTGTCTGTGTGCGTGTGAGTGTGTGTGCGTGTGTGTGTGTGTGTGTGTGTGTGTGTGTGTGTGTGTCTGTGTGTGTGTGTCTGTGTGTGTGTGCGTGCGTACGTGCCTGTGTGTGTGTGTGTGTGTGTGTGTGTGTGTGCGTACGTGCCTGTGTGTGTGTGTGTGTGTGTGTGTGTGTAGTCACAGCCCTCCATCAGAGCGCTGTGATTCCTGGTTTTCCCGCCTCCCCTCATAAGAGAACCTGGCAGCTGACGATGGAGGAGTGGAACAGATCCAACTGTCAAGAAAAGACCTTCTGCGTGAGAGTCCTGGAAGAGTCCTGGAAGAGTCCTGGGAGCGTCCTGGAAACCCTTCGCCGAGGACGACCTTGAAGCGCTCCGGCCCGGTCCGGTGGAAGCCACACCTCGACGTGTGTCTGACAAATGAAGCTGCTGAGTTTTGGCCAAAATGTTTCCGGAGAATCCCGACGGCCCTGCCATCCCAGCAGCAGACATCAGCAGGTGTTAAATCATGACGAGGCTCAAAGGAACCTGCCCCGCTGCACCAACGCTTGAATTTGACTCAGTGAAGCGGTGCAGAAAGAAAAGACATCAATCAGCGTATCATCTATCAATAATGCAGGCAGTGGCTGGGGCCCCCGGGGGCCCGGGGGCGCCGTAAGCTGATACGCTGTTGTAACTCACTTTGGGAGAAGTTGATAAAAAAAACAAGTTGACTTGGGTTCCAGTTTGGATCGTGAACCGTGCGGACGGCGATTCGTCTTCCTTTCCGTCAGTTGTGAAATCTGTACGAGCGTCTCCCCCTCGGCCCGAGCTGCCACGTCCGGCTCCTCGTGGAAGCGGCGGCGCCGGCTGGTTCGTCCCTTTTCGGGGGCCGCTTTGAGTTTTTCCGGGCTGATCGTCAGTTTCAGCTTCATCATCGTCAAATATAAAATTAGAACTCATTTAGCTCAAAGCCGCTGGATTTGACAAAGTCGTCGTCATTAACTTTCTCCCGCTCTAAGACCGATGATCCTGGTCGCTGTGCTGGTGACAGCAGGAGGTGGTTGCTAGGTTACCGTTATAATGAGGTTCATAAGGTGGAGTGATACTTACAGTGATGTAGCGCTGGACGGGGTTTGACCTGCGGTTTCGCACCACGCTCAGCTACTGGTCCAGCACACACCCACCTCCACCCTCCCCGCAGCCCTGCTGGTGCAGGTGGTTGGACACACTGGCAGCGTCAGGAACACCACGGCAGCTGAAGACGGAACCAGGCGGTCGAGGTTTATTGGTCTGGTGATGGTGAGTGCGAGACACGTGGTTAAAGAGTGATTTCCCTCCTGATTTGAGCCTCACTACACCCGCTGCGCGATTTAGTAAAAGACCAACAAGTGGGCGGGATTGGGGCGGGGTGAGGATGGGGGGGCGTGGCTCATTCCGAAAAGCCGGCGCATGGCGGGCGGTGGAGATCGGAGCGTCCTTCCTTTTTCGTCCTCACATTTATCTTTTTTTGCTTCCTTTTGGACGTAGTGAGCCGCTCACTCATGGGGCTCAACTACGTCAGTATCCTCACTGCGACGCTTTGTGCTGATTCCCATTGGTGGGTGGCGCTGAGCGGTATATTATGACCAGGACGTGGTTAATGAGAGAACATCGATATCTTTCAATTCGCGGCTCCAAAGGCATGTTTCAGTGAACAGACCCTCTTTTCGCCACGTTGCGTCTCATTCCGTTTGTCCTTCGTTTTTCACGCAATCTTACGGTTTCCCAACCCCGCGCCCTCTCCTCCAAAATGCGACCCACGCCGGGGGCCATCATAAGAAATTGAAACGGGCGACGCCCTCCACTCCCATTGTTCGGGGGCCGCCGTGGCTGCTTTGCTGTGGCTGCTCCTCTGTGGCTGCTCTGCTGTGGCTGCCCTTCTGTGGCTGCTTTGCTGTGGCTGCTCCGCTGAGGCATTGGGAGGAGGATTGACGGGATCGGCGCCGAGCGACGAGGCACGGGATGGCGACCACAGCACTTTGCTGCGGCTGGTGATTTGAATCCTGCTCAAAACTGAGCAGCGTTTGTGTGAAACGTCTCCCCACCAGAACTAGAATTTCCTTATAAAGAAAACCCCAAAAAAAACAACTGATATCCTGAATCAGAATCTGTTACGTACTTTACAACGGGCTCTCTAATAATGTTTGTTTTTGGTCTTTTCCCCCTTCTACCCGCCAGACTCAGCTTTCATTATCTTCCTCTGGGTTGAGAATATCAAGTGTCTGGACATTCCAACCGTGTGTTGAGAAGTGGGGACGGACGGTTCCCGCGGTCGGAGCGAAGGTGTGTCGGATTTACGAGGCAGGGGGATCGGCGGAGCGAGCGTCGGTGACGGGGAGAGAGAGGGACGATGGGATGGAGCGCGAGCCACCGCGCTGCCACGTGAGGACGGCTGAAGAAGGATCCGTCCGCGGAAAGGTCCCGTCTGCGACCGACGGAAAGCGTTTTGGAGCCGAACAGTTCCGGGAGGGGGGGCCCCCTGAGGGGAGCTGGGGGGTTGGTGGTCCCTGAGAACGGGATACCTTCATGGGCTTTTTTCTGGTTGCATTCGCACTGCACTGGAACTCTGAAGTGACGTCAGCCAACGAGGTTTCAGAGTGAGTTCCGGGTGCTCCATAAACTTTGACTGGTTTCACCTTCATCACTCCACCAAAAATCTGTTCCTGAACCAATTTGAGGCGAGAAATAATCGATCCAGTCGCTGAGTCTTCACTCATATGACTTCTACAAGGCCTCATTAAAAAATGTGTTCTGACTTTCGTAGGGCACATTGGGACGCCACATGGGGAATATGTTTCATTCAATCAACTTCGGAAAATAAAATTAAATAAATACATCCGCAATAAAATCACTGTGTTTGTTGTTAAAAACACTGTTTTTATTGTTTTTTATTTTTTTTTGTTTTTATTATTTTTATCACCACTGAGCGTACGCGGGCTGGTCCCTGCAGAGCGATGCGATCTGACTGGGCGGACTGTCCTCAGTGTGCTGGGGGCGAGGGGCCGTGGACTTACGTCACTGAAGGTTCCTCTTGCACCGGTTTGGGGGCCCTGGAGAAGGAGCTAAAAAGGTCCCTCAGTGCAGACACAAAAAAAAATGGGTCGGTTCCTCCAAAAGTTTCAAGCTATGAAAAAGTTCCTGCGGTGCGAAAAACACCTACACCCACTGTAAAGGTTCCTTGGATGACGCCGCAAAATAACCTTTCAGACCAGGGTTCTTTAAAGAACCATGTGCACTATTCCAGTCACCTGCAGCGTTGCTCTTTACACTGATATCTTCTCATCTTGGACGCTGCAGGTGATGTATCCTCCAGTCCCTGGAACATGGAGGAAGGTTTGGTTTTTTGCCAAATTCATGCCATCACCCGCCCTCCAACAGCACCAGTAGGAGTGAGGAACCAAAGCAGCGCATGAGGAACCTGAAGAACCTTCCACTAAATAAAGGTTCTTCAGCCGGTCATGGTTCTTCGTTTAATCGCACGGCGTCGGAATCTAGTCCGTCCACCTCCCGTGTGACTCTGGTCAACATGGGAAGAAGGTGTGGGCTCGGGCCGGGGGCCATTTTGACAAAATCCAACCTCACCATTGTTTTTGGAGGAATGGCTCGATGTCGATAATTTGACAATATTTTGCTGATATGCTGTCGGTGCTTTCCTCAGATATTTACACACTAGAAACGTACGAGCAAAGAGTCAATATTAATGTGGAGGTTATGAGCAAGCAGGTGGAGGCGCTGATTAGAACATCCAGAGCAAACTGCATTACTCTACTGTAATGCTTGTCAAAGACGCTGTTTGACTATATTGCGATATTGTTTTTTTCATCATTAAGTCCGTTTTCCACGGACAGATCCACATTGTTTTCCATTTTCCTCTGTATTCTAGAATACATAATTGACAAGCGCGGACCCCTCCGACCGGTTCATCTCCAATACACTTTCTCATTCATCTCCTATTTCTATGTAAAGCAGCAACCCCCCACCTGCACCTCCACCTCCACCTGCCACCATGACATCCTGAGAGGAAATAAACTGCCGGACGACCGACTCCGCCCGGTCCATCAGGATCTGCAGGTCTGAGGTCCGCCTGTCGTCCCCCGGTGACGATTGTTGTCGTCCTCACCCCGGTGTCTGGATGATGGCAGCGCTCCCATCCTGCAGCAAGAGCCAAACAAAAGAGGGAGACACCCCCTGCCACCCCCACCCCCCAGCCACCACCACCTTCCTCCTCCTCCTGCTCCTGCTCCTGCTCCTCCTCCTCCTCCTCCTCCTCCTCCTCCTCCTCGTCACTGGGGAGAAGCTGCAGCGCTAAACTGCCTGAACCGGAGAGCAACACTGCCCCCTAGGGTGTCTGGCACGTATCTGCAGGCCCACGGCAGCATCAGCACCAGGACAACCAGCTCCATCCCCTCAGCATCCACCCGCCTGGACTCCACCCGAGGATCCTCAAACCCCTTCTCACCTTCCTCAATGTCCTTTTGTGCCTTGCGTCTGTATATTCTTTTTTGTGGTTCATGGTAATGAACGAAGCGCTGCAGCACCTCGGTCAATGCCAGTTCCTTTTGAACGTGAGCCCTGATTTCATCTTTTCGGTTGAAATGTCTTTTACAAGAGAGACGTGAGAACAGAACATTTCAAGTGAAAATGGTCTTTTAAAAATAGATAGATAGATAGATAGATAGATAGATAGATAGATAGATAGATAGATAGATAGATAGATAGATAGATAGATAGATAGATAGATAGATAGAGAGACAGACAGACAGACAGACAGATAGATAGATAGATACATACATACATACATACATACATACATACATACATACATACATACATACATACCCCCTTGGATGGATATATAGACGGACTGACAGACGGATGGGCAGACAGACAGTTTCCCCTCATCGATCTGTCTGACTGTGTTGAATAAAAGAACCTGGTGGCTGAGGGACCGGGCTGATGTTGCTGCTTCTTCCTGGAGGATTTCTCACAGCTCCACTCCTGTGGGTGTTGGTATTTGGGTGGAGGTGCAGTGTGGCTGGCTGCACTGGCTGCAGTCTGCTTGCTTACATGGTCATCCTCATGGCAGCCTCCCCCAGGTTCCACCTACCATCCATGGTTTATGCGCTCTACAGCAGACAGACAGACACGCAGGCAGAAAGGCAGACGGGCAGTCAGACAGACAGAGAGGCAGTGAGACAGGCAGGATTTGGATTGGATGATGGAGATAAATGTTGTGTTTGTGTCGCTGAGTGTGATTGTTTCTGTTTATCTGCAGATGTTGGCGACACAGCTGCAGCAGCGTCAACCGCTCTGTGTAAGTGGTGACAGACTGGAGTGTGTGTGTGTGTGTGTGTGTGTGTGTGTGTGTGTGTGTGTGTGTGTGTGTGTGTGTCTACCTCGACTCAAATTGTGACAAATGTTTGGGCGAAGTGAGAGTGTGTGTGTGTGTGTGTGAGTGTGTGTGTGTCTGTGTGTGTGTGTGAGTGTGTGTGTGTGAGTGTGTGTGTGTGTGTGAGTGTGTGTCTACCTCGACTCAAATTGTGACAAATGTTTGGAGGAACAATATTTTATTTTCTTACATTTGTGTTTTTCCGTGCTCAGATTTAATCATATCATCGTTCTAACAGTGTTTCTGTCGTTGACGCTCAGCGTGACGCCGCCGCCTCTCCGTGTTTCCAGACGGAGTCACTGCTCTGCTGCCGCGTGGGAAGGTGACGCCCAAGTAAAGTTGCGTTAAATGAATCACTGAGTGAGTGAGTTTGCTCATTCTACTCCTGCTGACGAACGCGCGAGTTGGCATTATGGTATGGAAGGGGATAACGGCACCAGATGTGGCCGATCACACTCCCCGGTTCTTTCAATGGTTGGTCGTGATGGTTTATAAACCTTGACACATGTATTACTGGAGTAATGTTTGTATAATCTCACATGTCATGGACCTGGTTTCACTGCTTCGTTTATCCGTATAAGTTCTATCGTTGCCTCTCTCTCTCTCTCTCTCTCTCTCTCTCTCTCCCTCTCCCTCGCCCCTGTCCATGCCTCCCTCTCTCTCTGTAGTATGCATCTGAAGACGCTTCCAGCAGGGCAGGGTTCTGTGCTTCATCTTCAAGAGTGAAAACACAACTTAAAGCCGACCGACGCGTACAAAACACAGATCTTCATCGTCTCTCTCGTCATCTTCCTCGCGGCTCCTCTCCCTGTCTTCGTTTCCCGAATCTCTGGAAGCCGAGACGAACTTCCAGCCGTCGAACAGCAGCTTGCTCAGGTTGGTGCGAGAAGTTCTCCCGAGTGAAGACATCACAGACGCTGTGGAACTTGAAGAGCACATAAACCACTGAAAAAAACACTGAAAAAAAACATTGAAAAAAACACTGAAAAAAACACTGGTTTATTGATGATACTTATCAACGAAGGCTTTTTCTGATAACGGCTGTGACGCACGGCGGGTTTCACCACTGACAGATGCACTCCGACTTGAATGAATGTCGTGTCACGTGGGAGAATTTGGGTTTGAAGTAGTTTTGCCGCCGGTCAGCAGGGGGCCACGGTGAGACTGGCCTCCGGAACGCCTGCACTTTCTCCCAGCGTGACCAGAGCCTCGGCTCAGGACGGCAGCGATGACACACTGGGCTCAGCGCGGCCGCCGCTCGGCCAAAACGTCCAGAGATCCGCTCCCAGCGCCAAGAGGATCCCATCTGAAGCAGCGGCTGCTCCTGATGCCTCCACGCTCTGCACCGCATCACCAAAGCTGCCTGAGGATGTCAAGTGACCAAGAAAGTTTAACGCTACACGAGAAGTTGTATTTATTCTTTTTTTTTTTGGTTGTAAAAATCCAAATTTTTCATTGCTTCTGAATGTTTAAATTGGTGCTGCCCAGAGCAGTGGCTTTTAACGTGAGGTCCTTCAGAAGGTTCCAGGGGGTCCCCAGCAAAATGATGAATAGTTCAACTTCCCCGTTATTTCATTTTATTATGCACTTTTTTTTTCTGTTCTTGATTAATTTCGATTTATCTGCCCTGTCTTGTTTATTTATTTATTTATGTTTTTCTTGCCTTCCTCTTATCAGCCACTTGATGGTAAAACTTACTTGCCAATTTCAATGTAATGTGGAATGTATTTAAATCACCTGTAATGACAGTTCATGCAAAAAGAAAATCCGTACTCCAACAACCTCAACTACAACTCAACACGTACTCTGACTTTAGAAAGTGTTGTGCGTTGTGTGTGTGTGTGTGTGTGTGTGTGTGTGTGTGTGTGTGTGTGCGTGTGTGTGTGTGTGTGAAGAAGCGAGGAAGTGCTTGTTGTGACTCTAGTTTACTCTGGTATGCGAGGACGTTGTAAGGGGACACCAGGGGCTCAGTTCTGGGTGACCTCACCGGGCCCATCGACCCCGTGGACCCTCTGGTCTCCGGGCAGAGCTGCTGCACGGCCAAGTCTGGAGTCTGGAGTTTGCCTGCGTGACCGTTGAGCAGACAAAATGAGACAAATCCTTTTTTGGGGATAAAAACACAAAATAATACACAGCAAAGGATGAACACTGAACGCCTGTTGCATTGTTGTTTTTCATTGCTGTTGGCAGTGTTGTTGTTGTTGTTGTTGTTGTTGTTGTTGTTGTCAGAGCAGGAGAGCTGGCTGTCCAGGATGGCCCCAAGGTTCTTGGCAGTCAGGCGGTAACTCGGTCTTGTGAAGATCGAGCCTGAGGCGGTGAACAGACATCCAGACGCCGACGTCTTTGCGTCTTTCAAGGGAGGAGGAAGGGCAGGTGAAGCTGTGTGTCATCTACATAAGCGGTGACGGAAGAAGCCAGGAAGGTGGGGTCACGCAGGCCACGGAGCTGAAGGATCTGCGTCGAGGGAGAAAACGCGAGGGACCCCGAGATCGAACCCTGAGGGACACCTGAGTCCAGCTTTAATGTTGCACTGTACAGTATAGATGTAGATCAACCTATGTTTTGTATTATATCATTAATGTTGCCCGCTCGTCATCCGCTGCAGCCTGGTCATCCTTCCTTTATTCCCACCGGGTTTTTCTGGGAGCGTTTCCTTGCTGAGATGAGGGTTCAGACCATGGGAGGCTGTTGATTTCCATGTGAAATGTGGCTTTGTGAAGCCCTCTGAGGCTGCACTGTGATTACGAGCTGTATAAATAAACTTGAATTCGCTTGTTGGTCCGGTGGTTAACCACACAACATAGATCAACTCCCACAACGTGCACTGCAGGCTGGGCTGAAACCTGCATCACGCACTTAAAGCTTCCAACAGCAAACAATAAACAAACAATTGTGGGAAAAATAGGGAAAAACCAATATGACACCAATATAAGCAACAATCTCGTGTGAGGCACCGTCGTCTCCGTATCCCTCCAGGACCGACTGCCATGTGCCGCCCTGCTCTGCAGATGACGTTCCCCCAGCACCACCGCCCCCGGTGGGGGTGGTGGCTCTGGAAAAGGGTGTTTATTTCAGCGGGGAAGCAGCGAGGGCCAAACATGATCCGGTGCCAGTGTTTATGTGCTCCATTCTCTTTGTTCTTTGCTGACGTTGTCGCGCTCTCGTTCCTCACTTTGTAAAACCATGAACACAGTTCCACATTTAAAACGATCCAATCACACTTTGATAACTTGTGCGTATATAATGTTTCCAGCCCCTGGTCTACGTTGTCATTATGGGGTTCGACGTTATCCGTTGTGAAGTGCTGGACTAGCACTAGTCGGATAAAAAAAAAAACGTCTGCCAGAAGAACTGAGGTTGAAGAGCAACTTAAGAGTGTTTACGTCTTTTGTAGAACATCTCTCCAGGCCTTAAATGGCCGCCCCAGCCCAAACACGCTGCCGTCGCATAGTTTGGAAGTCATCGCAAAGTCATTCAATCATCCCAGAAACTGAGCTTTGAAATAAAAGTGTCCAGTGGAGGCTGCTGCTGAGAGCCCTCAGTGTCTGCCAAAGCCGTCCTTCTCCATCTTCTTCATCTGAAGGACCTTTAGTTTGACCAGTACCAGGCCACGAGCCCCGTTGGAGAACATTTAGTCCCTGATCCAATCTGAGCAGATGTTTTATTTTTAATATACTGGATGATTCCCCTGCTCTAGTTGTCCAGATAACAGTGGAACAAGGATCCAAACACTCGTTGTCATACTGTACATCCTCGGCGTGTCTCTCATCTCTCTCTGTATCTTCTATCATCCCTATAATCGTTTGGCCGGGGACCCCCAGGAACTCTGTGAGGGCCGCGGGGGGGTCCCCGGACCCCACGTTGATAACCACCGCGCTAAACGGTGAGTGTTGAAAATCTTTTACTCTGCTGGGAGAGGAGTCCACTCCCCTCGCTGTGGTGCTCCTCTCAGTTTGTGAAGTTCTCTCTCCACTCTGCTGCCTGATGAGAAACAGATGCTGGGAGGAGGAGGAGGAGGAGGAGGAGGAGGAGAAGGAGGAGGAGAAGGAGGAGGAGGAGGAGGAGGAAGATGAGGATGAGGAAGATGAGGACGAGGAGAAGGAGGAGGAGAAGGAAGAGGAGGAGCAGAAGGAGGAAGTGAAGGAGGAAGATGAGGATGAGAAGGATGAGGGCGAGGAGAAGGAGGAGGAGGAGTACAGTGGTGAGGAGGAGGAAAGAAGAGGAGCAGGAGATGGAGGAAGAGGAGGAGGAGGAGGAGAAGGAGGGGAAGAGGAGGAAGAGGAAGAGGAGCAGGAGAAGGACTAAGAGGAGGAGGAGGAGGGGAAGAAGGAAGAGGAGGAGCAGGAGGAGGAAGAGGAGGACAAGGAGGGGGGTGAGGAGGAAGCGGAGGAGAAGGAGGAGGAGGAGGAGGAGGATGGGGAGGAAGAGGTGCAGGAGGGGGAGCTGGCAGAGGAGGAGGAGCAGGAGGAGGAAGAAGAGGAGGAGGAGAGGGGGGAGGAGGAAGTGGAGGAGCAGTAGGAGGAGTAGGAGAAGGAGGAAGAGGAGGAGGAGGAAGGTTGAGGCTGCTGGGAAAGTGAAGGATTTAGAGCTGAGAGTTGGTGGGAACGCTCTGCGTTTGGGTTGTGCTCACGCAGCCTTTGTTCTCTAAACAGAAACAGATCGAACAGAAGGATAAATCACCAGCTGCCACTTGTTCATGCTCCTTTGGTTTTTTGGGGTTTTTCTCCGCACGAGGTTCTCATCTGGTTGTAGTTGATCCTCTTTCAAAGGAAAGAGCAGGAAAAACATGAGGCCAAGGAATGACTGCAATTAAAAGAATAAAAGAAAGAGAAAGAACGATTGTAGAGGGTGAAATGGAGAGAGAGAGAGAGAGAGAGAGAGAGAGAGAGAGAGACAGACAGACAGATAGATAGACAGACAGACAGACAGACAGACAGACAGACAGATAGACAGACAGACAGATAGACAGACGGACAGACAGATAGAAAGATGACGGCGCTCCACCCGAGAGCGCGTTACACCATCTGCATCCAGCTGCTCAGGGCGTGGTCTCACGCTCCTTCTGTTCTGACTCTTCTCTCCTCACTGGCCTGGAGGACACATGCAGCCTCCTGTATAATCACAGTGGGGAAGCCGGGCGGAGTCATCTGGAGCTGCCTGTGGAATGCGTGTCACCTATGGAATATTAGGTTTACACATGAGCTCCACCTTCCCACGTGGTGCTCACTCGTCAGCAGAGCGCCGCTCCTTGTGAACTTGTGCTCATACAGGCGTGGTTTCACAGACAGAGTTTAATCGAAATCAGGATGAATGATCCGTGGTGCGGGGATGGTGCGGTTTGGGCGGCCACACCTGTCCCGGGTCGAGCTCATGGGGGCCCAGGATCAGGGTGGCTGTTCACCTGTTGCTCGTTGATTGGTCTAACGAGCAACAGGCAAAACCCACATCCCCACACTCACTCAGGGGAGGAGCCCTTGTCATGGCACGGTTTCCATCCGCTCCGGGCTTGTTCCACCCAGCCCACTCTCTACAATAAACTGGTGTGTTCTCAACCACAGCGTCTGTGTCCCTGTGCTGGAGGGCCCTGAAAACACCACCCGAGTGGAGTGTGGCGGGCAGAGCTGCCACATGATCCTCATCCAGAATTTAAAAAAAGAATAATTAGTTCCGGACGGGGAACTAAGGTGACGAAGGACCCGTCAGCTTCTTCTGTCTGGTCTTTGTGCCGGTCTGCAAGTCCATCTTCCTGCAGGAAATCAGATTTTTTTTCTGTGCTGTCAGGATGCTGGGCAAACAACACAGAGTATTTGCATTCAGGACAGAGTTAGTCTGCAAGTGGAGCTCAAGTTCTCAACCTGCAATGCAACTCTTTATTAATTCTTTAATTATCAACAGCTGCTGCAATAACTCTGTCCTGTGGACGCGCTGTAGAATGACAAGAGCACAGCTTTGGTTATGGAGAGCCACCAGCAACGCCCCTCTTTGGAGAACTATTCATCATGTTTGGGTCTATAAACAACTGATCACTGCTCCAAGAGGGGGAGAATCACCACGGTGAGACAGATAAACATAGAAACAAACAACATTCACACAAATACATGAACATTGGACGACAACATGTATTTAAAAACAATGAATTAGGTTCAGGAAAACTGGAACTACAACTGGTCACGTGGCCCCTTCCTGTCAAAGTTATGGCAGCAAATGAGGGAGGAAAGGAGAGGAATGCTGAATGGGGTGCACTCCAAGCAGGTGTGCGTGTGTGTGTGTGTGTGTGTGTGTGTGTGTGTGTGTGTGTGTGTGTGTGTGTGTGTGTGTGTGTGTGTGTGTGTGTGTGTGTGTGTGTGTGTGTGTGTGTGTGTGTGTGTGTGTGTGTGTGTGTGTAAGATGTCCACCAGTGAGTGTACATGACTTATCCCCCTTGGTACTGGTGTAGAAGGTTGGTATTATGTCGCGGCGCCTCCAAGCAGCGCAAGGGGCCCCGAAGCCCCCCCGAACTCCACAGCCCCGTGGACAATCCCCGGCTACAGGAGATCCCTGGGTACCCTGCCCTGCGGCCATGGAAGACCCCCGGGCCCCCAGAGACGCCAGGGGGCCGTGGAGCAACTCCCGCGCCCGGCCCGAGAAGCATGACCAAGTCCCAGGGAGCACGAGGAGGCCCCGTGCCCCAGGGGCGCACACGTACAACCAACCCCCGGGTGCAGGCACAAGACGCAGCCGCCGGCACAGAACCCGGGCCACGGGCGCCAGGCACGGACCGTAGGCCCGGATCACAGCCCCACAGGCGGACCGGCAAGACCCCCACGCCCCGCACAAGGGGGGGGCACCCCCCACCGCAGCCGACCAGGCGCCCTGCCTGGCGTGGGTGCCAAGTGACCGTAAGGAAATCAGATTTTTTTTTTGGAGCTTAAGTCGTGTCCGTAAAACCGCCCGTGTGTACATATGTTTCATTTCATGTGATCCTTATCTCCCTTTTTCCAACTTTCGCGGTTCCCTCGACTTCCTCCGCTGCCGTGACGCCGGGATTCTGACAATCAGAATCAGCCTCCGTGCAGGCGGCGCCGCCCTAAACCGCCGCCTCCTCAGAAGTCGGCGTCGGCGCGCAGCTGCAACAGAAGCGTCTCAGCGCTGCGTTGCGAAAAGTGAAACCTGGTGTTGAGCTGTGGGGGACCTAAATGCATGCGGGCATATAAGAGACACACACACACACGCACACACACGCACACGCACACACACTCACACACACACACACACACACACACACACACACACACACACACACACACACACACACACACACACACACACACATTTACATTTATTCTTTGTCCAAAGGGACTTCTTACAACTCAGGGCAGACATCGACCATTGGAGCAGCTTTACAATTTACAGTAAGTGCCTGAGCATCTGTTTTAAAAATTCAACCGGATACAAGTGCACAATAGCTGTAAGGAAACAGAATGAAAGTTAGTAAAAGAAAACAAAAACTTTTTTTTAACACACACACACACACCAACACACACACACACACACACACACACACACACACACACACACACATTGTGAACACTCACTAAAATGCAGAAACGTGGAAAGCATGCGTGCATACACAGGATGCATACACATCACATATTTACAAGGGCATTGGGACACACACACACAAAAAACCTTGAAATGCAAATGCATCCAGGCGTAGTGCTAAACACACACACACACACACACACACACACACACACACACACACACACACACACACACACACACTGGTCACTCAGCATGACAGTGGCCTCTGAGCGATCTCTGCTGTTTTTACTGGGCACGGGTTTAGAATACCAACGCACACAGAGCCAAACATGGAGAGAGGACGAGCCACCATGCACTCTGCTTCCACGTGCACGCCCCTGTCTGATGTAAACACCGTGGGGCTCTAACAGCCAGTGAGTGTTGGCTGTAGCTGCCGGTGTGACAGACTGGAGAGTGTGTGTGTGTGTGTGTGTGTGAGTGTGAGTGTGTGTGCGTGTGTGTGTTGACATCCCTGCTCTCAGGGGAGGATTGATAAAGTGTTATCTCATCTTATCTAACACTCTCCATCCCTCTCCCCCACACGTGCACATTCTATAAACAGACAAATGACTTTTCAACTCCCACACGGTTCCTGATTATTATCATGATTCACTTCATTTGATACTTATTTTTGTTGCGTAAACGCGCCCCCGATAACTCAAATTGATTGACCTTAAATGTTTAATTTCAATTATTTATTCCTTTTTGTGTTATCTGCCAGGGTCCCCATGTGAGGGGCCCTTCAAGAGGCTCCAGGGGGCCTCCAGCCCAATGACTTGTCGTTAAACTTCACGGTTATTAAATTTACAGGAAGCGTTTGGATCCCAGTTTAACTGTTATCTCCCCTAAGTGGAGTAGAGACACTAAATCAAACCAACCATAAAACCCCTCTCAGAGGGGGGTCCTCCTCCGTCTCACCAACACAATGTCATTTCAGTTGAAACAGGATGCTTTCAGGGGAGTAAAGCAGGGGGTTAAGCAGTTTTGAAAACATCTCA
>NC_137189.1:48406860-48446860 GCF_960531495.2 Zeus faber | reverse complement strand
CACGAGGCTCCAGATGTCAAAGCGCTTCGTTCCCTGCGCTGGCGAAGCAGCAGCGATAACCAGCGACACACACACTTCAGTGGCTCTGTATTAGAGTGTGACGTGCAGGAGATAACACATGTACATGTACGCGTAGTACTCCCTTCAGAGACCGCCAACATAAACCCTAAGGTGCATCACCATGACAAGGTTTTATACTTATTTTGCACTATTTCATTTCTGAAATCAGTTTTATTTATTATAATTGTTACTAGATTGACTACGACAAT
Source organism: Zeus faber (assembly GCF_960531495.2). Taxonomy (NCBI): domain Eukaryota; kingdom Metazoa; phylum Chordata; class Actinopteri; order Zeiformes; family Zeidae; genus Zeus; species Zeus faber. The sequence continues at coordinate 48,446,591 of NC_137189.1, read as the reverse complement.
GTTTCAGTGCTATGAATGTTGTACTACACTGTTACTACACTGTCACTCTGTTACTACACTGTCACAGTACAATTACTCTATCACTCTATTATTACTACACTGTTGGAGTACAGTTTCTCTATGACCACAATGTTACTACACTGTTACTACACTGTTACTCTATTACTACACCATTACAGTACTGTTACTCTATTACTCTACTGTTACTCTCTGTTGCTACATGACTATTACTACTGCTTGACTAGACTATTACTACTCTCTATTGTTGTTGTTATTGCCTGAAAGGACCCAGACTCTCTGTACATGTCTGGTATATAATAATACGTGTACTTGTACTCTAAAGCAGAACATGACAGTGGTATCTGTGGAGTCTGGACTTGAGAGCTTTCCGTCTGCTTCAGCGGTGCCACTCGTTCATACTTCAGCTCCAGAGCGATGAAGCAGTCAGAGCTGCTCAGCCTGGACGTGGCCTCCACCTGCCGTGATGGTGACGGTGCGTGTGGTTGGTGCACAAAAAAAAAAAAAAAAAGAAAACAAACAAAGAAAACGCAAAAACCTTGGATTGGACTCATGGTTCAACTTGGAAAAAAAATATTTTTGTTCAACTTTTGTGTGTGTGCGTGCGTGCGTTTCAGTTTCCCAAATTCAAGTTGAAAACGCCTGAGAAAGATATAAACATTGAAACATTTATTTTAAAAGTTGATCCAACGACTCAATGCAATGAAAAACACTGGTTCAGTAGTTTTACGTCAACGGAGATGGACCATGCCACGCAAAGTCAGCCTCACTTTGGAGAAAGGAACTGTGTGTCTGTGTGTCTGTGTGTGCGTGTGTGCGTGTGCGTGCGTTTGTGTGTGTGTGTTAGTGTGTGTGTGTGTGTGTGTGTGTGTGTGTGTGTGTGTGTGTGTGTGTGTGTGTGTTACTGTGTGTGTGTGTGTGTTGGTGGGGGTTAATAATGTAATCACCGGGGATTAGCTGAAGCCGTTCGTTGGTATCGTTTACATCGTTGCCTGCTCTTGAAGTGACGTCTGAACTGATACGAATTCCATTTCTCAACCACCTGCTCCGTCCTTCCTGCGACCCCACGCCCCCCGCCCCGCCCTGCCCCGCCCTGCCCAGCCCCCCGACCTGCCCCGCCCCGACCTGCCCCACCCTGCCCTGCTGAGGGCCCCGCGGCCCCTTACGACCAGTGGCTCAGTTTACTGCTCCACCATTTGGGACGACAAACTTGTTTTGGTTGGATGTCTTTTTGGTTGATCTGTTTTTTTTATAACTGGCTCTTACGTTTTTAAAGGGATCGTCCAGTTCTGCGTGCTAACTCAGCTCAGTGCATGGCTGCAGAGGGGTTCAGCTAGCCTAGCTCCTAAGAAATGAGGGAAATCCTAAATCTCCAGTTTCATTTGTTTGACTCTTGATTTTATTTTTTTTAGCTTTGGCTTGATTATATATACTGTATATATATATATATATATATATATATATATATATATACTGTTTATCATATAAATACTCTCCTGTATATAAAGTAAAGCCATGCATCTGTGTTTGACTTGTAGTATACTACAGTAGAACTATTTTCTTTGAAATATCGTGGAGTAAAAGTCGAAAGTTTCTGAAACTGAAAATACTTAACTACAGTGAACGTACAGTACAGTGAGTACTTCTACTTTGTTACTTTCCACAAATTTCCACAAAAATGCCCATAACAGTTTCAAGTCAACCTTTGTGATTGGTGCCCTTTAAACTGCTAAAAAGCGTTTTCATGGAAAGAGGTCCTGCCGCCGCGCACGGTGGAAAGAAGAAAATAATAACAAACATTTTTAAAAATATATATATAGAAAATAACACTTGATAAAATTATAAATTATGAAAACAGAATACAAGTTAATTATTATTATTAATAATAATAATAATAAAAAAAATAAAAATAAAATAAAAAATAAAAAAAAAATTTAAAAAAGAATATAATAAAATAAAAAAATAATGGAAACTAAAATAAAAAAAAATCAAAACGGATAGGAACAGTGAGGCCTCCAGGAAGAGCCCGTTGCTGCCGTGAGAGCTGCAGCTGTAGGAAGTCGTACGCAGGAAAGCTGAAAGGCATTTCTTTGTCTCCGGGTCGCCCTGAGAATAGACCGTCATAACTGGGCAGAGACGCCCGGAATTTTCCCTGTCACGACGCTCGTCATGAAAGGCCGATTGAGCGGGCGGAGCAAGAGGGCAAAGCCCAGAGGTCTTCTGGGTCGGCACGGAACAAAGTGGTGTTGTGGGCTTTGACTGGAGCCGCTTCACCAGTTCAAAGGTGTGTGTGTGTGTCTGTGTGTGTATGTGTGTGTGTGTGTGTGTGTGTGTGTGTGTGTGTAACTGGGCGTAAGTGCGCCTTTATATATCCATTTTTGTGTGCATGTCCATGTGTATTTGTTGGTACGTGCACACGTGATGCATGCACGTGTGGCTGTTTCATAATAAGATAATATAGATAATTGCCTCCGTTTAGGGGCTTAATTGATGACGATACAGTGAACTGTTTGTGTGTATCCCACCACCCAACGCCACCTTGCAAACTTCATTGCTGTGTGGGTAGTTTTGTAGCACCATACAAATCAGTAAATGCATCACATGTATTCTTTGGTTTGAATCCATGGATCCTGGTGATTGTTTTCCAGGCGTGTTCCAGAGGTTACTTCCTCAGCCAGCAGCTCACCTGTTTACCGTGCAACTGCAAGGGACACGCAGACTACTGCCAAGACGTCACCGGCATCTGCGCGGTAAGTTCCCACGGGCCACGTGGCGCCGCAGCGCAACCCGCTTGCCGTCTTTTTTTTTTTCTGACGAGAGGTAACGCAGGCAACCCGTAGGAAGTACCCGCCTCTCTCTGCCTCCGCCCCGCAGGACTGCAGGGACCACAGCGCCGGCGACTTCTGCGAAATGTGCGAAGACGGATACATGCTGGCCGCCAGCCTCAACGGACGCCACGTCTGCCGGCCCTGCGCCTGCCCGCTCTCCCTCCCCTCCAACAAGTAAGACCTGCGGCTGCGGAGGGGATCAGCTAGCCTAGCTCCTGAGAAATTGGGGAAACCGGCGTCTCAATACCGGAGTTATTTAACCGGTGCATCTGGCATCTTTACGTGGTTAGTTGTTTTAAATGCAGCTAAAGCCAGAACTTGTTTTACCAAATTCAAAATCCTCCATTCGGCCAATCACATTCCATCATCAGGCAAAATTGGATCAGTCTGACTCGTATATTGTGCAATGAGGTCAATGAAGACTTTCAGAGCAAAGTTCGGTTTGAAGCCGTGTGTGGACCAGTCATTTATCATCCACTCCGATCAAAAGCCGTCGGGTGTGGCCGGCTCATCCAATTACTCCCCCGATTTATGAGCCGAATCTCAGCTGTGGCGTTTTAGAAGCGGCAGCCGCCCGGTTTAAATGAATTGGCTCTACAGTGGTTGGAATCTTTACACCTTTTACGCCCCACGCCTCCTGGCTCCAGTCACGTCAGGCTGTTGTTGTGGTTTCTGTTTCCAGTTTCGCGGTGCGTTGTGACCGGGGAAGCTCCGTCCTGCGGTGCAAGTGCCAGGAAGGCTACTCCGGACATTTCTGCGAGAGGTGAGTGCCGGCGGGCTGTGAAACGCCCGGAATTAAACCCCCCTAAACCCTGCACGCAACGCCAACTCCATGTACCTGGTGCTCGCACATGAAGCGCCTAAACTAATGAAGGTTTTTGGCAGCCGAGTCAACCCAGGCCTCATTTAAATGTTGTTCCCGTCATTTATATTATGTTCATAACGCAACCAAGGCTTTACGATCCAGAATCCTACCGCTCTGCTGCAGCCTCTCACTGTGCCGCGATGCAGTGCAACACGGGAAAAACCTGTAATCCTTAAAAAAAGATTAAACGTGAAATCCCAATTTTCGAAAAACAGGAAGCTCACATTCTAGCGGGTTGATGGCGGATTCATGGCGGCATCTGTGGATTCTCCCGCTAAATGCCGAGGTTCTCCCGTTCTGGCTGCATGGAAATTAACAGTTAGAGTAACAGTAGTTTCGTCATTGGTGTGTCTGCCAAAGCCAACGTTGAGCCAAGTATTTACAACAGCTGTGCACACTTTCACCAGGACATATGGAGTCCATTTTTCATAAAGTTGGAAAGTAAAATCTGTGAAACTGTGGCTTTCTGTGAGATGGGTTACCGAGTTCATCCGTTGGGAACTTTGAAAAGCTCTTTTTTCAGGCGGTTCTGAGGCGGTCCTTCAGGTCAACAGAGCACGTAGCTAAAAAAACACGCAAACGCCAACTCCACTGCCCTCCTCAGATGCGCCCCTGGTTACTACGGCAACCCCATGGTCCTCGGCGACTCGTGCAAGCGATGCGACTGCAACGGCAACACCGACCCCAACCTGATCTTCAACGAATGCCACAACGTGACGGGACGCTGCCTCCACTGCTGGGACAACACCGCCGGCACCAACTGCGAGAGGTGCGCGCCGGGTTTCTACGGCGACGCCGTCGGCGCCAAGGACTGCAGAGGTGAGAGGCGACGCCCGCGCCCTGCGCCTGGGCTTGGTAGGGCGGGCGGTGCCCACCGCGTGACGCAGCTTTGTGTGTCAGAGAGGTTGAACTTTGTGGAACTCTTGTATTGAAAGGGGTTGAATTGGGTCCCTGACAAAGACACATGTTAAGGAGGCGTGGCCTGCAGAGCTGGTTCTGTCGGACAACTCGACAGCGCCACACGCTTCCACGCCCTTATATGGGCCGGCCTATTTTAGCAGCACATTTCCTTCTCTTGCTTTGCTTCCTGCTTCCTGTGCTCCCTCTGCCTCCCCTGCATCCACCCGTTGGGCTCTACTCTTCTCTCCAATGGGGGGATTCAAGCTCATCACGTCAATATTTCTAGCTCATTAAGCCGGTGTTTCCGTACACCTCGCCGGGAGTAATGAGCAGTAGAACCCAGACGGCCAAACCCAGATGATGTTAAGAAAACTGATATAATTTCAAATTAAATCTAAGAAGTTGTCTGACGGAGCTGTAATTGTAAAGGGGTGGAGGGGATCATTTACACAATATTAAAGGAAGCCGCACAGGGGTAAACTCAATTTGTCATGGTATTTTAACAAATCCAGACCGTCAAATGGTGCTGAGTACTAATAAATAGTGTCACTCCATCCTACTGTCAGGGTAACGTAGTGATGGTGGAGGACAGCAATAAAACGGCGGCGGCATCAAAAGACGGAGGATGGAGGATGGAGGATGGAGGAGGTCGGAGCCTCTGCAACCCTCCCATGCGCATGAGAGAAAGACGTCTGTCTCTCTCCTCCCCAACCGGAGTGAATGACTTTGTGGTTTTGAAGACGTATGAACGGCTTGGCTCCCTTCCATCCGCAGACATTGAAGAGAGTTTCTGTTTGTGTGTTTGTGCAGAAGTTGGTTGACACTATTTAGAAGGTTAGTGTTAGTGTTAGGGTTAGGGTTATAGTTAACGTTTAGGGTTAGGGTTAGGGTTAGGATTAGGGTTCGGGTTAGGGTTATGGTTACGGTTAGGTTTTAGGGTTAGGTTTAGGTTTAGGCTTTAGGGTTAGGGTTAGAGTAAGGGTTAGGGTTAGAGTTAGGGTTAGGGGTTAGGGTTCGGGGTTAGGGTTAGGGTTTGGGATCCACGTTTTCTGGCTGATCCAGTCACAACGTGAGCTAAATGCGACCTTTCAGCAACACTAGTCGTTGGTTAATGCCGCCTTGTGTGGACGGATGAGGTTGCATTGATATTTGTTATGAAGGCTTAGTTACCGTCGGGTCATGATCTAGATTTATATAATGTGATGGTTTATTACTTATGTTTGTCCGTTAATTTCAATTGTTGTATCGTGTTTCTTCGTGCCAACCTGCCTGGTGGTCAGACAGACTCTACTTGGTGGACAGACAGATTCCGCTTCCGAAAAGCTCATCTTTCATTCCAGCACAAAGTTCATTCCTGAGGCGCTGCAACAGTGGAAAAGTTATGAATACTTACACACTGAGTTAGTTGAATAGACGTGTTTTTGTGGCGTAACTTCATCATTTCCATCCGCGCGTTGCACGTCCAGCGTAATGGAGCCTTGCAAAGCCAGGAGTGGAATGTGCACAGGAGCATGAACTCACCCTTTTAAGCAGTTGTCGAGGATTTCTGGGGTGTGGACGTGCACCAGCCGCGGCGGACAGAGGAGGTAACGTTACAACACGCTGATGTCACAGAAAACTGATCCTGGGCCGGGGCTTCCAGGCTGGATCCACCAGGACAGCTGGCCCCCCCGATCCGGGAAGCGGATCTGGCCCCACTTCAATTTGCACAGTGTCCCAAAACTGGCATTGGTCTGTTTCGCTCCTCCGGTTTGAAGAAGGGATCTGGCCACACACAGGGCTCTGAGCGGCCCCGCCTTGTTTCTGAAGGCAAAGGCTTTCAACCCAGATCATGATCATCACGATCTGCTCAGCATCAAAATGTTTTTTTGGTTTTGGAATAGTCATAGCATTGTATCTATATATTTTTTTTCAGCAAATTGTTTCTTTTATAATAATAATAATAATAATAATAATAATAATAATAATAATAATAATAATAATAATAATAATAATAACACACACTAATAAAAACAGGAATTAAATGAATTCATTTAATTGAAAAAGCGATAAAGAGACAATAAAAATAAGAAATAAATAAACACAATATGATAATGAGAAATAGAAATACAAAGGTAAAAATAAAAAATAAAACAAATAAAGAAAGGGGGTGACATCGCATCAAAGCAGAGCTATAAAAATGGGTTTTAAAAAGTGATTTAAAGAAGTCACTGATTCTGCCGCCGTACAGTATCTCCTCAGGCAGGTCGTTCCAAAGCCGAGGGCTCCTGACAGAAAAGGTGCGGTCACCTTCAGTTCGAAGGTTAGATTTTATCATTTGTTTCTTGTTGGCTTTCATTTCCATCATTTGCTCTGGCAAAGAAATCGAAATAATCAACCAACCGCAGCCGGGTCAATGCCTCCTTCTGAGAATGAACAGTTTTTCCATTTCCTCGTCAACCCTGGCCCCTGCCGGTGTCAGAGCAGTCGTTGACTTCCTGTCGTCTTATCTCTGCTCCTCACATCCTCTCTGCTCCCCTGTCTCCAGAGTGTGAGTGTAGTACGTGTGGGACGACCTCGTGCGACGACAGGACCGGAGTGTGTCACTGTAAGCCGGGGGTCACCGGGCGGCTCTGCGACCAGTGTGAGGTGAGAAACTCAAGCGCCACGGAAAGGATGAGCTCACCGCCGCGCGTGTGTGTGTGTGTGTGTGTGTGTGTGTGCGTGGCGGGGGGCGTTCCTTCCAGAGGCCCCAACGCTTCCAACATGACGGAGGATTCCAACGACCCGCCGATAAGGCCCTGACGACCTCCTCTCCTTCTGCTTCCCATCCAGGACGGACACTCGGGCTTCTCCACCTGCCAGGGCTGCCGGAGGTGCGAGTGCGGGCCGGCTTCCCTGCGCTCCATCTGCCACCCCCTCACCCACAGCTGCCAGTGCCAACCGGGGGCGGGAGGCCGGTACTGCGAGCGCTGCCTCCCTGGACACTGGGACTACGGCCTGACCGGCTGCCAGAGTAAGTGACGAGACGCCCGGGTGGCGGTTAGCACATTGCTGTCTTACTGTCTAAATGTCTATCTGTCGACTGTACATCTGTCAACTTAATACCAACACAACCATTTAACTCAAGGGAGTCTGGTTAATATCAGCCTCTCCAGATGAAGTGGAACCTCCTCGACGCCCCCACACCATTTGTCATAACATTCAGCACCGATAGCGTTCCCCCCGCGGGGGGAGGGTCTGGGTCCGGGCTCGGTTCTCACGCCCACCGCTCCAGTGGAGCATGATGTAAGACAGGCATCCGCCGGGAGCCGAACGTCCGGAGGCTCCCGGTGGAGCCTGCATGACATCAGCGTCCAGGCCGTGCGGCCCAAAGCCGAGTCCACACCGGCACAGCTGCCCCCTCTGCACGGCCGCCCACGGACAGATGTGCCGGCTTTGCGGACGGTAACGCGCCTGCGGTTCTGTCGGGGTTCACACGATCATCCTTAAAGCTATTCAAGCACTTGAGCTGAGGCACCTGGAAAATCAGGATCACGATTATTTAGTCACAGTGACGACGACGTGAATGTCTGCACGATGCTTGAGAGAAAAACACCCGTTGAAATGTTTGTTGAGTCCTTACATCACATTTGAATTTCTCTGCTCAGAGTGCAACTGTGAGAGCGGACACTGCGACACGCACACCGGGGAGTGTCTCCCCGAGGCCGCCACCGTCAACCTCTGCAACATCAGTGAGTGACGCTGACTTCCTGTCCTTCATGTCCTTCATGTCCTTCATGTCCTTCCTGTCCTTCATGTCCTTCCTGGGGTCTGGAGGACCCACGTGCACGTGCACGAGACTTTAACCCTCGAGGCGCTGACGTATTACACTTATGGTCGGGTCACACACCGCCGGCGACGGGGCGCTGCAGGGGGCGGAGCTGCAGGGGGCGGAGCTGCAGGGGGCGGGGTTACAGTGGATGGAGCTACAGGGGGCGGGGCTACAGGGGGCGGAGCTGCAGGGGGCGGAGCGACGACGCGGCAACCAGCTGACGGCTTCGCGGCGACAAGGAAAGTTGAGCGGTTTTTCAACTTTATGTAAATGAGCAGCGCCAAGTGCGACAGCCAATAGGAGGGAAGACGTGCTGTCGCTGCCGCTGATCCTTGGAAATTAGACGCTCGGACCTGAGTTCCTGTTACTTTAAATGAAAAGTCTCACTTAAACTATCAATAAAATGAAGAACACGTCATTTTATGTTTCCCCGACGAGGACAGTTCTTTATTTAAGGGGCGGATGCAAGATTATTTACGTAGTTTTTTCGAGTAATTAAACAAACGACACCATTTTAATAAAGAAATAAGTAGACACGGCCCCATCTGTCTCCATAATGTATATGAAATATGAAAGGAAGAGAGGTTGGAAATGTTTGGCGCCCACAACACTCTGCGGATTTTGAGGCGCGGCGCCCGCCAACGACAGGCAGCGTGACGTAGCATGACGCAGTGTCAGACGTGCAGCGCTGGAAATTCGCTTCCTTACCGTACGCCAGTGCATTTTTCAAGTATCTCTTTTAAAACGAGTGAGATTCGGCTCGTGAGGACTTCCTCCACCGCTGCCGACACGGCTACAACGTCAAAGTGACGACAGTGAAGATTCACTTGGTCAAACGTGCGTTTCCTGAACCAGAAACCGCCTGGAAAAGGTTGTCTTCTAGAGTTGAAATTAAAACGGAAAAATTTAAACAGCGTCTGGGACGACGACCGCCTGATCTGAAAAAAGTGATCAAATGAACATTTTGGAATTTTTTTTTTTTATATATTTTTTGACGAACGCACGTGTTTTGGGGTGGGGTTTGGGGTTAATGAGAGAATGCGTCTCTCCGTCCCCAGGCTGCGACGAGTGCATCTGGCACCTGATCGGAGACATGCGTCTGTCCAACAAGACGCTGGACCGCCTGAAGGTCATCGTGCTGAACATCTCCACCGGAGCCGCCGCCCACGACCGCCTCAAGTACTACAACTACACCGCGCTGCGCCTGCAGGTGAGCGGCTGGAACCGACTGACAGTCACCGTACGACATAAAATCTATTATTACGTTTACGTCACACTTCATTTCGTTCTGTTCCGTTCAAACGCCTCTCACCCCGTTGTCAACAGGGGGCGCTAATGTCCCTAAGCAGCTTAGACTACCTGCAGGGCTTTGAAAGGAAAGCTCCAATTGTTTTTTTATGCACATCTTATTTTTCGATCGTTGAGAGTCAAGCCACATTGATTGGCATCAGAGTCTTTTAAATTGATCCAGTATTGAGAAAATCGATCAAAACAATCGATAATAATTGGGGCAATTGCGACAACCGGTTGCCGACAGTTCGGCAAAGAATGCATTTAATGTATATTTCGATGAGTTAATGCTGTGTAATCACTTGCATCGGGAGTCCTGGTGCTCCTCAGCATCTGTATTGTACAACTACACTGTGGACTTGTTCTGGATGCTGCTGCAGACACAGTTTCTCGGGTGGAGGAACAAGTCGTCCCTGATGCGGTCGCAAACGGCCGAGCTGGAGGAGGCGACGGAGGCCATCGCTTCAGACATGGAGGAGCTGGCGGAGATGGTGAGCGCCTGTGGTGACGTCACTGTTTAACCACGAACGATCTCATAGTGATGACGAAATGAAGGAGCCTTCCCTCTGGATTCTACTGTTGTTTTGGGAAATCTAGCGACGAGTGTTAATGGTTTCAATCCCTTCTTTATTTTAAAGAGCTTTTATCCCTCTTTAAAATATTAGTTATAATAATAGTTAGTATTCAAATTGACCTTGATACTTTATGAATGTTTAAGTATTTTTTTTTTCTTGTACGTGTCTTAACTACAAATAATTATAAAAAAAATTTAAAAATTAAAAGGTTGCTGAAATAATGACAAATAGTGAAAAATCGTAGACTGCTGTCGTAGACACAGATCTTCTCAATGTTATTTCACATGATCCCAAACGGATGTCACGAGTCACGGCGAAGGCCTTGAAAGATCCTGGGCTCGGTGCTTGAGTAAAAAAACGAGGATCACAGGGAGCCTCACGTCCTGCAAGGTCTGTTTCCAGGACTCTGAAATTAGACGCTCTTTTGAGTTGACGGGCGCTGTGTCTGGTCTTCCTCCAGGAGACCATGGTGAAGTCCTTGGGCGACCGCCTGGACCAGGACACGCTGCAGAGCTTGACTCAGGCCGAGCAGCTGAGCAGCAACCTCACCGAGCTCAACCAGCGCATAGAAGGTGAAGCCCGGACCGCGGGCACGGCGGCCCCCGGAAAAGGGCCGCCCGCGTGCGTGAGCGCGTGGCGACGGTAGACGCCAAAAATCTCGTTCGATATTTTTCGAAACGGAGAGATTTTAGACGACCTGCGTTCGACGGGAGAGAGAAAATGTGACGACAATCAAGAAAAGGCCTTTTGGGTTTTTCTGTTTTCCTGGCATTTCCGTCCCGGTCCTTCACATGCACCAGCATAGTCACGATCCCGACGTGGGAACATCCAGCCAAGTCCTCCTCGGCTTCCCAAAGCTTTTGGGCTTTTCTTTCTGGAGAACATCCATCTCACTTACTGACTGGGGGGGGGGGGGGGTAGTTGGCGTCCAGTCAAACCTCCGGCTCCTCTGCTTGTTGACATAGTCTGTGTGATTTAGGAGGGACGGCGCGGACGCATAAACCATCCAGGAGGCCTTGACCTCCGAATTTTTGGAGGCTTAAGTCACCGTGAGGGTTCGTAGGAAGTTCAGAGCCGTAAAAATGATGTGAAGCAAAATCATTCCTCATGAAAAAGAGTAAACGTGGATTTTACTGCTACCCCCCCCCCCCCTCGTTTAAAACTCAGGAAGTCCAAATAACAGGGCCCCCCGCACGGGCCCCCTGCACGGGCCCCCTGCACGGGCCCCTGCTGTGTGTCTCCCAGCTGTGTCACCCATGTCTGTGTGCTGCGCCGACAGACATCATCCACGACTGGCAGCTGTACAGCGTGCACCAGGAGCTGGACCCGGAGGCGGTGCGCCTCGCCGGGGAGGCGGCGCTGGGGATGCTGGTCTGGATGAGGACGCTGGATCTGTCGCCACGGGAACCCACCGCCACCGACGAGTCGGCCGAGGCCCACGACCGTAAGGGACCACGCGCACATATACACACACATGTGTATACACAACACACACACACACACACACACACACACACACACACACACACACACACACACACACACATACATCTCCACAAAACACATACATACACACCTACATATACTCAAAACACACACACACATACACACATACATATACACAAAACACACACACATACACACTGCACACACATACACATATACATATACACAAAACACACACACACACACACATACACCACCTACATATACACGAACACACACACACACATACACTCATACATATACACTAAAAACACACACACACACACACACACACACACACACACACACACACACACATACCGCACACACATACACACAAACATATACACGAAAAACATACATATACAGAAAACACACACACACACAAACATAGACACAAAAACCCCACACACAGACAAATACACATACAGAACATACACATAAAACACACACACACACATGCACACACACGTAATACACAAAAGACACACATACATACACACACACACATACTCTCACAGCAGCACACATACTTTATACCATACTACAGATGTAAAACTATTTAAAAAAAAGTAGAATATGCAGTTCGGTTCAGTTATTTAAGCAAATTATGAAATTGTGATTATTTGGGCTGTGAGGGAAATAACTTGTGTAACTCATGAAAATGAAGAGAAAAAATTAAAAAACAAACATGAATGTAGCATTTAGACTCAGATTTGAAAAAAAGATGGAAACAGGAAAATCTTCATTTGACAAAATGAACAACTATGCCTGAAATACAGAATAAATACTGCGTCTGAAAAGCCTGATACGGCTCCAGGGCTGGATCTCTGAGTCCTTGTCAGAGTGGCTGCCTTTTCCAGTGTGTTGCGTTGTGTGGGCACAGTGCTGCGTCGGGTGCGTCAGCTGGAGAAGAAGCTGCAGAGCACGGCGGGGCGCGTCTCCCCCGTCAGGGAGGTTCTCGCCCGCCTGGCCTCCCGCCTGGCCGACGCCCGGACGCTCCTCGGGAGGGCGAGCGGCGAGGTGGGCGACGCCCAGGAGCGGAACCGAGCCGGCGCCCTCAAGCGGCAGAGGAGCCAGGTAGGGCACCCCATAATTATACCTGACATACTCAAAAGAGGTTCCATCCGGTGAAACTGGTTTGAGGCGCTTTGGCAGGAATACACACACATGCACACATGCACGCTTGTATAAATCAATGCACCAGGATAACAGCTGTGGTTTCACTGCGCTTCTGTCATTATTTTTTTTTTCAACACATGGAAAGTGTTTGGCAACCGGGCAACCGCAATGCACAGGATTGTTGACAATCGGCCAAATCCAGGCAACTGGGCAATCGTTATTGTCGGGGCTGGATATCTGTCCTGGTTGTATTCTTCGCAGTACTGAGCACATACATGGATATTATATGCTCATATATTTGGGGCAGCAGTACTATAATAAACCTACCTGTGCTGCGCTCCCAGCCCTGCTGTACTTCTGAGGTCCTTTTATTTGGGTTTCTGTGTGAAAAACGAAGCAGAAATAAAAACAACAAAACCAGGGAGTGGAAATGATTCCGTTCGTCCTTCGTGTGCGATCTGGACGCTGTGTTTTGGGGATTTGAGGGGAAAATAACTTCTGGGGACGTGGAGACGTCTGTCTGTCTGTCTGTCTGTCTGTCTGCCTGTCTGTCTGTCCTGGGGATGGACCCAGAACCAGAGGTTTGTATCGGCACCTTGTTCCAGCCTGGTTTAAAAATATCCAACGGCAAACAGGTATTTTTAAACAACAATCAGGTAATAGAGAAATCATTTCATTTTCTGCTTTTTTGGCACAGAGGACGATGTTAAATCGAACATTCAAACATGTCTGCCTCACATACATATTGCTTATCACTTATGATTTGCATACAACTATATCAATATAAATATCGATATAATCCATGTGGAGCTCCCTCCCAGTTTCCTTATATGGAATGTGGAATTTTTTAACGCAATTTTTAACTTCATCGAGCGGTGCTGCTCCCAAAACAATAACAAATGTAAAAAACAAAGGAATGCTGCCGTGCTCTCGAGCTGCTGTCGTGACCTGAGGATTTGGGGACCAAAAAAAACAAAAAACAAGAACTCGGCACAACAAAAGTCTTGAGAGCAAACCGCCTGGATGAAAGCGCTCCCCGCATCCGGAGCCGTCCCCCGAACCTGAGCGCTCGTTTTGGAGCGGCGCCCCCCCTGCTGTGAACCAGCAAGGCGGTGAGGGCAGGGCGGCCTCGACACATACAACCACCCCCGGCTGAAGAACAACACGCTGCTTCCATGACAAATACACGGCGGGTTCCGTATTTTCCTGCTTAAAATGACACAAACACACACACACACACACACACACACACACACACAAGGTCCACACATTTCATGGAGGCTCGATATCTTAGAACAAGCCTGACTCCGGAGCAGGCCGTGGTGACGGGGTGGGGAGGACTTCCTCCCTTTATACGGTGCAGGAAGTCCTCCCTGCATTCCCCCTTCCCAGCATGTGGCCGTGCTGATTTTTCCCATGAGCCCGAGGGGGGAGGTCTGCTCCGTGTTCCCGGCGCCGGCCGGAGAGTTTAAAAAGGGGTCAGAAGTCGCACGCACACACACACACACACACACACACACACACACACGGACGGAGCCAGATGTGGGCGTCTGGGATTGCGGGGAGGCCTTGGGGCTGAAGGAATGTGTGTGTGCGCCCGCCTGACGTTCCCACTGCAAACATCCAGCACACACTGCGCTGCGATACAGCACCGGGAGGAGAACGTCTTATCCCAAGGTCACGGAGGTCGATTGGGTGGCAGAAGTGAAGGCAACTGTGACGAGGATCTGACTCCCCGAGACTCACACGCACACACACACACACACACACACATACGCACACACGCACACATGCACGCAAACACACGTACACATGTGTGTGTGTGTGTGATGCTGGCTTTCCCTCCCCGTGCTGTGTGTGTGCTGTCCCCCTCAAGCTGGGAGCGGTGGGCGGGGTGTGTGTTATCAGCCTGATCAGGCCTCGTCCTGTAAATCGAAGCCCTGAATGAGGCCCTGTCCAAACAGAGCAGCCCAAATAATCCCAGGCTCTTCCTCTGCTCCCGGGCTCACACGCTGGCGGGTTTACCGGGGGCAGTAATAATAAAGTTCTTGATATCTGTCATCCCCGTACGGCCTGTTTGTTATGAGCCCGGGGGGGAGTTTCAACGTTTCCGTTCACTTGTTTTTGGAAACGTCAGACAGACGATTTCAGGCCTTGAAAAACAGGTGAAAACGCCCCGATACGTGGAAGGCAGGACAAGACCTTTTAGAAGTGGCTGCCAATTTTGCAGACGAACATCAGCTGTCGGTTGCCAAAACTCACAGCATGGTTGCCAAATTTGGATCAACAAATCAGTGATGCCTCCTGTGTTTTCCTCGGTGGAGGTTTCACTGCGCTTCCTTTCTTCTTCTTTTTCAACACATGGGAAGTGGTTGGCAACCGGGCAACCGGACTGCACATGGTTGCTGACAATCGCCCAAATCGGGGCAACGGGGCAATCGTTATTGTCAGACCTGGATATCGGTCTGGGTTGTATTCTTCACAGCACTGAGCACGTACATGGATATTATACGGTCATATATTTGGGTAAGCAGTACTACAATAAACCGACTTGTACTGCGTTGCCAGCCCTGCTGTACTTTTTGAGACTTTTAATCGGGTCTCTGTGTGAAAAGATCAATTGGACGCTGAACCCCAAACCGCTCCTGTTGGGCAGGTGTGCGCCTTGCACGGCTGCCACCGCCATCCACGTGTGAATGGATGAATGTGAGACATGTTCGGTGAAGAGCTTTGAGGGTTCGCAAGACTAGAAAAGTCCATTTACCATTTAAATCACAAAGAAATATCAGATACGAGAGAAATTATTTCATTTTCTGCTTTTTTGACACATAGGACGTTGTTAAATGATGTCTTCCTCATTCCTTACATACGTATTGCACTGTATATCATGTGGTGAAATGTTAGTTTTTTTGCAAACTTCATAGTACCAACCGAATAGAAAAAATAAATAAAACTTAGAATATAAAATTAAAATAAGAGTAAAATTAAAATATATATATATATATATATATATATATATATATATATATATATATATATATATATATTTGTACATTGTGCAATTTTTCTGTGCAATGTTCGAGAACTGAGAATAATAATAATAATAATGAGAATAATTATTATTATAACAATAATAATACCATAGAAGAATTTAGACGAGACGTCTCAAAAGGAGACAAAATGTTTTATATAAATATTATTTTTCTCTAATGACACCAAAATAGAACTTTATATCTGTGATGTTATTTATGAATCCGTTATCCCTCTGTTCAAACTCTGCATCAACCTGTCGTCATCGTCCGCCCCAATCAAAGATATTGTAACACAAACGTTTTCAGCTTCAAGATGGAATTTAAATCCTTATTCTTGGTTCTTTCATGGACGAACGCTGAACGTGCCCCTCCCCCTGCAGGCCGGCCAGCTGAGGCTGTCTGAGGACCACGCCTCCGTCAACGGCACCCTGGTGATCTCTGGTGAACTGCTCTCCGACGCCACCGCCACTCTGGCCGAGCTGGAGGCCATCGTGCAGGTGAGGCCTGAGAGGAACGACGGCGGAATCCGTGCAGAAGCTAAATGTGTCTCCAGACTGAGACTGAGGCTGAATTGAGTTTACATCACGACGTACTCGCTCCCAGCCTTGGAACGCCATGCGTCTACGCTGATGGTGGTGGTCGTTCATCCACACATGGACCTCTGCGCTTCTCACTCTTGGCGCAAATCTGTTGTAGAGATTGCAGGAGTTATCAGAAAATAATAATGAAGCAATAAATTAAAAGAAGGGATTTGATATATAAAAGAGCGATATGTGGAACATTTACAGCAAACCATAAGTAAACTATACACAATAAAGATACAGCAACGTACACTAAACCCAATGATAAACAACAAATATAACCAAAAAAAAGTAGAAATTAAAGACACAAATGAAAAAGACCTAAAAAATCGGGTCCAATACAACAACTTATGAAATAAAAAGTATTTTATGTTGTGTTGCGGTGTAATTATCCTTTAAAGTTAGGTTAACGATTCATAAAGACTCTGATCACAGCAGGAACCAATAGTGTGACGTGAACACGAAGTGGAATCCACGAAAACCTTGACGATGGAAAAATAACTATAAAAGCGGAGGTTTCCATCGATCACGTTAAACAGAGTGGTTATGAGGGTGGAGGCTTTGAATCATTACTTTAATGGAAGCACCATCAGCGGAAGGAGAAGGAAAAGCGCTGACGACCCGTGATTAGGTTTTCTCCGGGGCTCCACCAACGAGCCTCAACGTGTTCTAATGCCAGGTTCCAGGGTTCCGCTCCGCAGCACGTCTGACGTCCTCGCCGAGACCCCGGGCCCCGGCCGGCGGCGCTCCAGTGCCGGGCGATTGGATTTGGGAGCAATTTGTTGGATTGCTGGGGAGTGGATAAGCGCTCATCTCAAACGCCTGCGAAGGCGGATTTTTATTGAGTTACACTCCGGGGAAACACAATCACCTCCAGATAACCATGTTAGAGTGTGTGTGTGTGTGTGTGTGTGTGTGTGTGTGTGTGTGTGTGTGCCCGCGTGCCTGTGTGTTTGCGTGCGGCGTGCGCATGTGTGTGTGTGTATGTTTGTGTGTGCATTTGCATGTGTGTGCGTGCGTGTGTGTGCGTGCGTGCGTGTGTGTGTGTGCGTGCGTGTGTGCATGTCTGTGTCTGTGTGTCTGTGTGTGTGTGTGTGTGTGTGTGTGTGTGTGTGTGTGTGTGTGTGTGTGTACGTGTGTGTCTGTGTGTGTGTGTGTGTGTGTGTGTGTGTGTGTGTGTGTGTGTGTCTGTGAGTGTGTGCGTGTGTGTACGTGTGTGTCTGTGTGTGTCGCAGGTATAGTCCGATTACAAACCGCCCGCTCTACTTTGTCAGGGACGCTGCCTGTGCTCACACAAGGAGAATACTTATTTCAGGACTGTCTGTGCTGCAGGATAAGCATCACAGACAACTTCCTGTTCCTGTGTGTGCACAGGATGCGACATCGTCTGACTCCAAACGACCTGGTTTGGCTTCGATGAGGCGTTACAGGTGCTCATGAAATCAGGATTCTCATTTCAGGAACGTAGAGCTTAGTGATGTCCTCACAAGGTCAATGTCCTCATAAGTATCAAGGCAGCGTGTGTGTGTCTCTATGTGTCCCTTATAAATCGAACTCTGTGCTCACGTGTGTGTGCGTGCGTGCGTGTGCGTGCGTCCTCAGAACGTGACCGAGTTCCACGCCGCCATCGACGGCGCCGCCGCCAAGCTGACGGAGAAGACGGAGCGCCTGTCGATGGCCGACAGGGACCTGGTGCAGAGTGCCGACGACCACGCCCGCGGGCTGGAGGAGCGGGCGGAGGAGCTGGAGGAGTGAGACGCCGCCTCCCCGATCCGTCTAACCCCTCTAACCTGATTGAAATAACGCCGTCCGGGCCCCGAAACCCGAACGCCGCCGGGCGACCTGACGTGCGCTGTTGATTCTCCCCCCTGCCCAGGGACCTGAAGCGCAGCGACGCCAACGGCTTCGTGCAGAAAGCCATAAGCGCCGCCAACGTTTACAACAACATCGTGAAGTACGTGGCGGACGCCAACATCACGTCCCTGACCAGCCTCAACTCATCCCAGAGCGCCGAGGACGTACGTAGCAGCGGCTCACGTCCACATATCATGGGGAGAGTTTTGTTCCCTTAGCGTGTGGGGAGCAGCGGCGCCGCAGGCCATCTTGCGAAACTCGGAAACTGAGGAACGTAAAACACATGATGTCAACACATGATGTCAAATAAAAACAAAGTTTTGTCTTTTTCTTGGCGAAGCAGAGACGTCATGGTGTGGCCCCTACACTGATCACGTGTCCCCAAACAACCGCATAGACTGCTTATGCTACGGGCCGGCCCAGTGGCACGACAACCTCGAGAACCAGCAGAAAATTTGGGGTTTTTTGCTCAGTGTCGTCGGAAGAGGGAACTTGGGCCCAAAATCTCCTTTATTACCTTGTAGCATGATACTCCCTTTTAATCTGAGGGATGTCAATACAAAACGCAACCAGATTTTGTATTTCACAGATAAACGGGGGAAATGATGGAAGGCGAGATCGGCCGTGGAGGGTTATGTATAAATATAACCACTTCCAATATATATATATATACAGTATATATATATATTTTTTCCCTTAAAGAGGCAGCGTTGATCATGAGAAAACAGTTTGATTCCTCAAGATAAACACATAATTAAGTTGTGATCTCCAAACAACAGGCCGAAAGAATCCTCCACCAGCCTTGATTTGATGGTTAGACTCCATCCAAACCATCTGCGCATTAAAATAATGGCAACGCAAGCGAAACGAGCTCAAGGTGTCATTACGCCGTGTGGGGAGAGGGTGCCTGGGCTGACTCGGCTGTTTTCCGTCTGTTTTTCGGCAGGCTGCCTCGGGGATCAACGCCCAGCTGGACCTCCTGGTGACGCGGAGCGACAACGTCTTCAAGGAATCGGTTTCGCTGCATTCGGAACAGTCCGGTAAACAACAGGAAACGGAACGCATTCCCCGCGATGAGTCACGACCCGTCCAACGTGGACGGACCTTCTTCTGGGTAATGACGCGGTGCTGTTGTCTCCGGCAGAGGTGGTGAGCGAGGTGGCGGACAAGCTCAAGTACATCGAGGAGACCAAAGAAATCATGGATCAAAACAGCAAAACGCTGGCGGAGGTGGTGCAGGATATGGGTGGCATCCAGAGAGGTAGGAAACCGCATGATTCCCCCAGGTGGGCGTGGCGCTGCCCCGCTGGGCTCGTGAGGCGGGCGGTGCTCAGCTCAGAGAACCCAAATGAGATGTGCTGTCTCCGCCCGGCAGACAAGACGTCCAAGCGTCTGGAGTTCGCCCGGGAGGTGGCGGAGGGAACGCTGAACCGCTCGGCGGAGGTCCTGCAGACGATCACCCCCATCAGCTCCAAGGTGGAGCAGTGGGCCACCAACATGAGGAACAAGGCCTACTCCACCGCCGACTACGAGCGGGTCGTCTTCTCAGCGGGGGAAGCAGGTAGCGGAATGTGCCACACACTTCATGTCACGGAGATGATGTTTTTTGATTATGATTAGGTTAGAAGAAGGAAAAGAATACTGTTTCTTGTTGGGTTAAATTGGGTTTTGTTAGGTTTGGTTGGGTTATGTAAGGCTAGACTAAGTTATATTATATTAGTGGTATATTATATTAGTGGTATATTATATTATATTATATTATATTATATTATATTATATTATATTATATTATATTATATTTTATTATTGGTATATTACTGGTATATTATATTATATTATATTATATTATATTATATTATATTATATTATATTATATTATATTCTTTTCTATTCTATTATATTATATTATATTATATTGTTGGTGTATTACTGGTATATTATATTATATTACATTATTTTATAATGTTATATTATATTATATTATATTATATTATATTATATTATATTATATTATATTTATTATATTTATTATATTATATTATATTATATTATATTATATTATATTATATTATATTATATTATATTGGTTTACATTACATGTAAACATGTAACATTAAATTACATTAAATTGGATTAGAAGATTAGAGTAGATGAGATGGTCTGGGTTAGTTTTGTTAGGTTATGTTAGATTACATTAGTTTATATTACACTAGATTAGATCATCATAGATAAGGCAAACTGAAATGACTAGAGAACATTGAAAATGTTAAAAAATAGTTAAAAATATTTTGTAATTTGACTTCTGGAATTTATCCCAAACCTCATGTACTTTACATAAAAAAAGGTGAATTCGGATGCTTTTTTTGAACCATTGATGACACCCTCTAGAGTCCTTTGGACATCCCATCATGGTTCTCTCCCCTTCCTCACACTGTTTTCTATCCCTCAACACCCTCCTCTCACGCTTCTTTCTGGCTTTCAGTGGACAACCTGAACCTCCTGGTGCCCGAGCTGCTGGACAAGCTGAAGGTGGTGGAGGAGAAGAAGCCCGTCAACAACGTCACCACCAACATCATGAGGATCAGGGAGCTGATCGCTCAGGCCCGGAGCGTGGCCAAGAAGGTCCGAGGAACAGCGGAAATCTTCTCAAAAAAACAAATATCATCTTTTCAGTCTGTTATGCAGAAACTTTAGTTCTGACTTCCTATAACCGCGTTTCCTGCTCTTTATTTAATGATACCGACGCATGAATGTTAATCTTATCCTCTAAGATAAGGTTTTTTGTGTTGTATTATCACAACATTTCCCCCGATACAGGTTCAAGTGTCCATGAAATTCGACGGCAACTCGTCCGTGGAAGTCCATCCGCACACCAACCTGGAGGAGCTGAAGACGGTGACCTCCATCAGCCTGTTCATCAGGGTGGACCCTGACAAAGACCCCATCGAGGATCGCTTCGTCCTGTACCTGGGAGACAAACATGTAAGGGAAGGGGAGATCCCAGCTCCTCCATTTTGGATTCTCAAAATGTTCCCCTGAAGACCCACTAATACCACTCATTTTTCATTAGTTGGATATTTCACTTCCTTCCATTCATTTCCAGACATATTCATGGGCGTCTACATTGCATAGTTGGCTTGGACCCCTCGTCTCTCGACCTGCACTCCCTTTCTTCCTTCTAGCTCAGAATTCGGAAGCAAATTTGATGTGTGCTCGGACTCCATAATATAATAATAATAATAAATATACAAGTACCTTCCTAAACACAATAGCAGTCAATGCCATATTGTCATCATTAAACTATAGCTATACTTAAATATAATAATAATAATAATAATAATAATAATAATAATAATAATAATAATAATAATAATAATAAATAAACTAATAATAATAATAATAATAATAATAATAATAATAATAATAATAATAATAATAATATAGAAATAATCATGAATATTATTATTATTATTATTAGAATCTTTACCATGACATTGTGTAGGTCAAAATGTATTTGGCACCATAAACAGATTCTGATTATGGATAATAATAATATATTATTATTTATGTATTCAAGAAATTACAGCAGGTCAGGGAGGTGCATTGTGGGTTGGCAGCCCACGTCTGCTGTAGAAAGTGAACACACAGAGGAGGACAGAAGGAGGGATGAAAGGGAACGAAGGAGCCGCTTGGAGATGAATGGGTTGTTTTTTTGATCCCTTTTCAAAACAAGGTCCTTTCTCAGAGTGGTCTCCAGGAGACGCGTCGACAATAGAGCGTGTGTGCTCCTCCGAGCCAGGGCTCGTTTGCATAAATGCCATTACCCTCAACTCACAAGGCCACCGAGCGTAACACCACCCACTGTGGGCCCTCTGGTCCCCTCAATGCCACTTCACCCTGGAGATTTCCATCCCACTGGAATCTATGCAGCGAACGCTGTGTACGCCTATTCGGCACTTCAGCAAAAAACCCAAAGCCTGACTGGTATGTTTTTCATAGCAATATATGGAGTGGTTAAGCTACATGTGATGAGCATTTTGAGGTGAAATATGTCGTTATAATATGTCAATCACAAGATGATATGGTGACTATACTGGGCGTCTGTTTATACTGGTGGAAAATAGCATCGGGGAGAAAGTTACCGCAGCAGCAGCCGCTGTGAGTTCTGCAGCTGCAGATCTTAAAACAAATGGGCGAGGGCAAAGGTCAAATTTAGGTGATTTGCACGGAAGTCAAAGTTAAACCAACTGACACCTGAGCGACCACCAATGTTCCAGGTTCTCCTGCACTGTAGCTAATGATGTCTCTGTAACTGATAGTGTAGAAAGCAGATTGAATTAAAAGTATCATCACTTACTTTTAATAACGATAATCAGTGTTTATTTCGGTATAAGCACATCAAAGGTAACACGACCTTCATGGAAGAACCGAGTCATCTCGTTCTGTGTTGCTTGTACCTGCAGGGCAGCAAGGACTACGTGGGGCTGGCCATCAAGAACGACAACCTGGTGTACGTCTACAACCTGGGGGGCGAGGACGTGGAGATCCCCCTGAGCACCAAGCCGGTCAGCCAGTGGCCCCCGGTGTTCAACTACATCAAGGTGGAGAGGTACTGAGACAAACTTGACAAAGGTCCATTCAGAACAAAATGGCTGGAACCTGGCTGGGGAGGCTCCGAGTTGCGGTTGGTGGGTGGTAACGGCGCGGTGCTTCCTCGGGCAGGCTCGGCCGACACGGGAAGGTCTTCCTCACCGTCCCCAGCCAGACGACCACGGACGAGCAGAAGTTCATCCAGAAAGGCGAGGCCTTGGGCAGTGACTCGCTGTTTGACATCGACCCCGAAGACATCGTCTTCTTCGTTGGCGGCGTCCCCCCCGGGGTTAAGGTAACGCCAGGCACGGTTCGCACCCAATGGATGTACCGGACGGGGTCCGCTAAGATCTCAATGGCGATTAATGTCAAAGACAGACGCCTAAAAGCGAGCGGCCGATTCAAAGCACCGTCAGGATTCAGGTCCGAACACGAGGAGCTTCAATCTTCATTCTCGACATCTAATCAAAATGTCGTTTTTCTCCTCAAATAGGTTTTGATGAACTTGCATGAACGTGTATTGAAATGCATATTCCCTTCAAGGGACGCACAGACCCCAGTGACTTTTGAAGTTACTACATCTATTTTAACTTTTACGTTCACGTTGCACATTCACTTCAGCTAACTCTGCTCACTTTACCACAAATTTTATACATTTCGTCGAATTGTTGTTAAAAATGTGTAATTTTTGTAAGTATTGCTTACAGTACATTCTTGTTTTTACTTTTTAACTGAGGTCAGCGTCACCGGGGTGCAGTCACTTCCATTTCTTTAACTTTTTTATTTCTCGCTTTTATCTGTGCCACCCCCTGCCTCCGTATCATATGCTGTAATGTATGTTTTGTTGTGGCTCCATCCCAGCTCCCCCCGCCGCTCAGCCTGGCTCCGTTTGTCGGCTGCGTGGAGTTGGCCTCGCTGAACAACGACGTCATCAGTCTGTACAACTTCAAGGAGACGCACAACATGGACGTGGAGGCTTCCAACCCCTGCCCCAGGTTCCTGTTTCACCTTATATCTCCACCTCGTTCGTGTGGTTCAGGAACGGGGGGGAACGACCTCGTCAAATGGTCAAATCGTCCATAGCGTGTCAATTAAAACCTATGGACATGAAATGCAAAAACAAATCCTAACGAGCCCGAAAAACTGTCAAAAACAGTGGGGATTTTTTGTTCTTTTTTGCTAAATTGTTTAAAAATGAAATACATTTCACGTTCTGAACCAAAAATGTCCACCTCTGTATTTAAGTTTATTTATCTTGCTTTGAGAAAATGTGTCTAAACTGTTGGTTGGTTATAACAATTTGACGTTACTTGTATTGATGTATTTCAGTGGAATCAGTTACTAAGCACACTTTTACAGCATTTCTAAGTAACTTCAGCTCAAGTTACTTAACTTTGTAAGCATTTATAAGTAACTTTAGCTAAATTTTCTTAACTTTATAGGCATTTTTAAGTAACTTTTACTAAATTTACATAACTTTTTAAGCATTTCTAAGTAACTTTAGCTCAATATACTAACTTTAACTCAGTGTAACTTAACTAAATAAGCATTTATAAGTAACTTTAACTCGATGTAACTCAACTTTATCAGCCTTTATAAGTAACTTTAACTCAATTTCCTTAACTTTATAAGCATTTATAAGTAACTTTAACTCAATGTAACTTCACTTCAGAAGCATTTATAAGTTACTTTAACTCAGTGTAACTAAACTTTTAAAGCATTTATAAGT
Organism: Zeus faber; assembly: GCF_960531495.2. Taxonomy (NCBI): domain Eukaryota; kingdom Metazoa; phylum Chordata; class Actinopteri; order Zeiformes; family Zeidae; genus Zeus; species Zeus faber. The sequence goes on along the minus strand of NC_137189.1, from coordinate 48,421,929 downwards.
ACAGACTATATTTTATTTTCTTTCTTTTCAAGTACAAAATATTTTGTGGACTGTTTTTAAAGACTACGATGATTAAACATTTCAGATTATTTCTATCACAAGATTTCTTGTCTTGTTTCTGGAAATGTTATCCTGTGAAATGTCACCTAACTGGCTAATTATTTTGCTCGATTCAATATTTTTTTCCTCATAATTTTGTTTATTTCTTTCTTGTGTTTTGGGAATTTTTCAAGGTGTGTGATTAAAACCCCAAGCTGAGCCCAACTCGCCTCTGTTCTCAGGTACAAGTTGGCGTTCTCCCAGAGCCGCATCTCCAGCTACCTGTTCGACGGGACGGGCTTCGCCCTCATCAACAACATGGAGCGGAGGGGGAAGTTCGGCCAGGTCACCAGGTTCGACATCGCTGTGCGCACCGTGGCCAACGACGGCGTCCTCCTCCTCATGGTCAACGGGGTGAGATTGGCTTCTCTCGGGGCACAGTTTCAACCGAACACACAGAAACACAGAAAAGGAGGCGATCCTTTCTAGGAATCTTAAAATTTAACAAATCGAGAGATTAGGAGAGAATGAACAGAAACTGAACCAACATCACAGTTTATCCCGAGTTGGATCAAATATAGGAATAAAGGGAAGTTCCACAGCATAGCCATATCAAACTGCATCAGCTGATGAGGGAATCCACTATTTTCATTATTATCTTGATGGAAATGTTATGTGATATGGTTCCTAAATCAAATTTATTGTATAAAAGACATGATTCAATACAAAATTTTGATGAATAATTTATCCATCCCCGGAGGAAGATTGTGGAAATATCCATAAATGTATGTTAATCTGTTTGTCTCAGTATGTGACATCTATCAAAGACACCGTTAGAGAGACTAATTAAGACCAATCAGAATATGCACAAAAAAAAAATAGGAGTGGTTTTAGCAATGTATTTTAGAGGAGTTCATCTAAACAACAAACAACATTCTTCCACGGTAGAGGAGCGTGGAAGTTTCCTTTTAATGTGCTCATTGCAACCAAAGCTCCAGAATCTGAATTGCATCAACTGTGTTCCAGAATCACCTTTAAACCCCTTTGTGGTGTGGGGATGGTGTGGTTTGAGCAGCCACACCTGTCCTGGTTCTAGGTATTTGGGGCCCAGGATCAGTGTGGCTGTTCACCTGTTGGTCTAACGAGCAACAGGTAAAACCCCCATCCCCACACTCACTCAGGAGAGGAGCACTTGTCATGGCACGTGTCTATCTGCTCCGTCTATCTGCTTGTTCCATCTTGCCCACTCTCTCCAATAAACTTGTGTTTTCTACCCTGTCATCTTTGTCTCTGTGCCGGAGGTCCCTGAAAATATCACTTGGGTGGCGTGTTGCAGGCGGAACTGCCACACTGGCGCCTGAACAGAGGCTCTTCGGCATGGGGAAGGGACACAGAAGACAGGATAGAAAACACAAGATTATTGTAGTAGTCGGAGGACAAAGCCCTGGAGCAGATAGACACATGTCATGACAAGGGCTCCCATCCTGAGTGAGTGTGGGGATGGGGGTTTTACCCGTTGCTCGTAAGACCAACCAAGGAGCAACAGGTGAACAGCCACACTGATCCTGGGCCCCAATTACCTAGACCCAGGACAGGTGTGGCTGTTCAAACCACACCATCCCCACACCACACCACCCCTTCTCTACTAAAGAATATTAAATCATCTCGGTATTACATCAAATTTAGTGAATATCCCTTCAGGTCCTGATCATGCTGAAATGTGTTGCAACTCTTTTGTACTTTTTCCAGAATCAGTTCTTCCTGCTGGATTTGAAGGACGGTTTCCTGCGTCTGATGTATGACTTTGGATTCAGCAACGGGCCGATCGTCATGGACAACCGCATTCCAAAGCTACAGATCAGCGACGCCCGATACCACGAGGTACAACCGCTATGCGCGACGCCACGTTGCCCCGGGCAACGCTGATCTGGTTCCAAACATTATAAGCCCGATGTGTAGTGTGGCCTGAGACCTTTTGTTGATTACGCCAATATTCCTGAAATTTCATGACAACATTTTATTTAAATGACAAAACTTGAATATTTTATAATTCTATATTCAATTGTGCATTTTATTCTGTTAGTTCTTTATGAATTGTCTTGTGTTCAAAGGAAATGTCATAATATTCATAAATAATAAACAGATAGTATTAATGAATTTCCCCCGTGATTAATAAAGATTAATATGTTGATAATATGTTAATATGTTGTAATGTAAATTAAGTTAACTAAAGTTAACAAAATTAAGATAAAACAAATGCAGATTAATACTGAGGAAATACAAGGAACACTTAGCAGGAAAAAATTAGTCATTCGATCAACATAAAAAAAAAAGTCTTAAAAAATGTGCAAAACCATTATTTTTATGGCGTTCTCAATTTAAAATTAAGAGATTTAAGTGTCAATCTAAGCTGAGAATACCTGAAAAATATAGGTTGAATAATTTAAAGTAATGTTTAAAAAGTTGATCCAGTTACTTCAATCTAATGGTTTCAGCATCGTTAAATATGTCCGTCTTACGAATGTTTGAAACCAGATTAGCGGTCTCCGTGGCGATCCGCCGGATGGCGCCGTCCCTTCCGCAGGATGGACCGATCCAGCTCTTTTTCTCATTTTTAGTTGAGCTCTTGAATGAATCCTCTTACCCCTGGTGCACCCTCTTCCTGTCTTTCCGGCGTCCGTCTGTCGTTTTTTAAAAGGTGTCAGTGATCTACCATCAGTCCAAGAAGGTCATTCTGTTGGTGGACAAGAGTCACGTCAAGTCCATGGAAAATCCCAGAACCGCGCTGCCCTTCTCAGACATCTACATAGGGGGCGCTCCGTCCCACGTCCTCAGCTCCAGGTCAGAGTGGGTCTCAATATACCTATAATAATATTATATGTATATCGGTTTAGGGTTAGGGTTAGGGGTTAGGGTGAGGGTTAGGGTTAGGGTCAGGATCAGGAATAGGGTTAGGGTTAGGGGTTAGGGTGTCCTCCATGGCCAATGGGACCATAACCCTAACCTTAATTTACGATAAGGATTTCAAAAAGGTTATATCATAACCTTTTGTAACCCTTATCGTAAGTTGCTTTGGACAAAGGCGCGATGATGCACGAATAATGCTGAAACCTAATGAAATACAGTATTGTAATACAGTATAAAACCAAATGTTTGAGCCCAGGCTAAGCCCTCTGTCGCCCCCTGCAGGCCGGAGCTGTCCTCCGCGGTGGGGCTGAAGGGCTGCGTGAAGGGCTTCCAGTTCCAGAAGAAGGACTTCAACCTCCTGGAGGAACAGGGAACCATCGGCATCAGCAGCGGCTGCCCCGAGGAGTCACTGGTATAAGAGCTGCACAGAAAACAAACTAATTCAAAGTTATATATCGTTATTGCATCTTTATGTCCGCAGATTGAAGGATCCTGGCATATCATATATTTTCTTCAATATATTGCACATACACGTGTGGAATAAATAGAATAGGGAGAAGTTTCAATTTGGCGTGATTTGTTGCATACACACTTAGAAAAATGTTTTAAATTGTTAAACCTATATATTTTTAGGTTTTGTCAACTGACAATGTATACTTAAACCTCTTAAAAGTTGAGAAAACTGAAAAAAACAAATGTTTGTTTAACACAACAAAGATAACTTCACTAACATTGAAGATTTTTTAAAAGTCGATCCAATGGTTCCTGCTTGAAGCAAAGGAAATAAAAAGAAAAGGTAACATAATCAACAATAAGACGATGAAATGGGCAGATGAGTGAGCAGCCTGTTTGCGTGTGTGTGTGTGTGTGTGTGTGTTTGTCATGGTCCAGATGTCCCATAAGGCGTACTTCAGCGGGCAGAGCTTCCTCGGATCCACCGCCAAGATTTCCCCCTTCGACTCCTTCGAGGGAGGCATGAACTTCAGGACGCTGCAGCCCAGCGGCCTCCTCTTCTACCACACCCAGGGGGTAAACAGCACCAGTCCGCTCCAATCCTTTCATACCACCTTAAAAGCTGCGTGTTACTACTATTTTTTTTGTGGTTAAATCGATTTCAGTTGGTGCTTGTACTGGAAATTGACTCTTCCAAGCTCCGATTGACGCGACACAGTGGGGCGTGGCCGCGTACTGGCTTGCACACTGACAGGAAGTAATACCACTGCACAGGAAGTGGTGTGGTTTACGCACAAATTCTGAGCAAGTTCTTGTCAGGTCGCTGAGGTGCTTGAAGTGCTTGAATTTCGTTCCACAGAAATTGAAGTACTGGAACACCTTGAAAATAGTGCTTGAAAAAAAGTGCATGAAAAGCCAACGTGGTCATTGAAAACCTGTGAAATTCTCCTGGTTTAGTCATAGTTTATGCCAAAAATAGACACTTGATGACACCCAATGAGATTAAAAATAGACAAATGAATATAAATAATAGACAATCAGACTAGGATTATATTATATTTTATTTAATAATGATCACATTGAAAAGTCATTATATTTCTTTTGCATGAATCCTTGAAAAAGAAAAATATATAGTGCTGGAAAAGTACTTGAAAGTCGTTGAATTTCATTTAGTTTAGTTGATGATTTAGTTATGCCAGAATGAACCCTGTGAAAATAGAGATGGGGTGCAGCGCATTTAGGATGCAGCGATCGTGAGGAGTTATTCTGAAAGTCAAAATGGAATAAATTGTTCCTGTGAATCCACTTTAAATGTGAGGGGGGCTGTTTCGGGTTGTTTTTATTTTGCGGCGCATCTAAATTTCTGACCTTCCTCCGCTGTGAACGCGCTGTCGCCTCCAGCCCGACGAGTTCAGCATCTCCCTGGAGAACGGGGCCGTGGTGCTGAACTGCAGGGGAACCCGAGTCAAGTCGCACAAGAAGCAGTACAGCGACGGCAGGACGCACTTCCTGGTCGCCTCCATCAGCGACCAGAAGTAGGGGAACACACACGCACACACACACGCACACACACACACACACTCCACCAATGTTATATTATTTATTGTTTTATTTATCATTATTCAAATTTTTTCATACTGCATAAACTGCATTAATACCTGGTTAAGTACATGGATAGAGGGATGGATGGAGAGATGGGGGGAGGAAGATAGATATAGATAAAGATGGGAGGAGGGAAGGAGGTTCATAGATCAAGATGGATGGATGGAGGGAGGAAGATAGACGATGATGAACGGATGACAGTTTTACGGTTGAGGGAGAGAGAGATAGATCTGGATAGGAAGGGTTAATGAAAGATGGATGGATGAGAGATAGATAGATAGATAGATAGATAGATAGATAGATAGATAGATAGATAGATAGATAGATAGATAGACAGATAGATAGATAGATAGATAGATAGATAGACAGATAGATAGATAGATAGATAGATAGATAGATAGATAGATAGATAGATAGACAGATAGATAGATAGACAGATGGATAGACAGATAGATGGATAGATAGATAGATAGATAGATAGATAGATAGATAGATAGATAGATAGATAGACAGATAGATGGATGAATTGATAGTCTCCAGCTGATTGGCTGTGGTCTGGGTCTCAGGTACGAGCTGGTGGTGGACGACAAGGACAAGCACGAGAAGAAGCGTCCGTCCTCCTCCTCCTCCTCCTCCTCCTCCTCCTCCTCTTCCCCGACGCTGAGGAGCTTCTACTTCGGAGGATCTCCCAAGAGCAGCATGAAGAACTTCACCGGCTGCATCAGCTACGCCTACATCAACAGGTGATCCCATAGGATGCTGCTGTTAGGATCAACGGGCGGATCGGTGGTTCCCAACCTGAGGTCCGGGGCCCCCTAACGTTTCAGTGTTTATTTCATTGAACAAATTCGGTCTAATACAGAAATCAAATATTTCAATTAATTTGTGTCTACATTCTTTTTTTTAATAATACTTAAAGGGGTTGATAACTTCCAAACGAAGTATCCATATCACGATTCACAAAGTGAAACAAAAGAGGAGAACGGCATCGCAAACCGCTTCAGGAGACGGACACATGGAGGGAGGAGGGTGGAGGCCGTTCACGTAGTTTCTCTCTCTCCGCCTTTGTCAGACAAGACCGGGACATCGAGGCGGAGGACTTCCAGCGCTACGCCGAGAAGGTGCAGACGTCCCTGCAGGACTGCATGGTGGAGCCTCCCCCCGCCGCACTGACGTCCAGGCACAGACAGACCAACCAGACCAGGAAGGTGAGAAGCAGACAGCAGGCTGGGTGTCCTGGCGAGGGGCCGGACGCCACGCCACGCTTCCCTGCAGCCTCAGGTGCAGCCAGCCGCTCATTAGCGGCAAAATAACCCCAGCGGGGGAGATGGGGAAGGAGGCTATTTGGCGATAATGACCGATGATTGGTTTGCTTAGTTTAAGAGCTTATGCACAGAAAAATAGTCACAGTCAAAGCTGCGACACGCTGAGTGGGATGAAGTTCAATGTTGATGTACGCATTGATCTCTTCGGGACCTCCACTGCAGTTTCTGAGCACCGCCACAAGATGGCGCCAATTGCTTGCGTTAGCGTTAGAGTGTAGGCGGAGTGATACAAGGGGTGTGAAAGCAGGCGGAGAGGTGTTTTTTTTAACCGTCAGTGGTCGTTATTCAGAGATAACAGGCCGCCGATCGCGGCTGTCGATCAGTCACAACGGGGTATTCCATCGTCTCTCATTGCCCTGGAGAACCCCCCAAAACCCATCATCCACCCGTGTGTCTCTCAGGCGGGCAGGGAGCGGCCGGCCCCGCCGCTCGGCCTGCTGGGAGGGAGGAGCGATGACGGCCCGCAGCCGCCGAAGGTCGACGCCCCCCGCTGCTACCTGCCCTCCAGGCCCAGGTCCGCCAGACAGGCCTTCCAATATGGCGGCGTCGCCCACAGCCGCCAGGAGTACGCCGACGTCCCAGAATCCCTCTCTGAGAGGTGAGACACGTGGAGAGTACAGATGGAAAGAAATCCAGGACTTTGACTAAACTGCTGCATTTACGTGCAACTTTGGAGGTATTTGCACTTTGCTTGATTGGTTTCATTATCTGTATTTCACTTTATTTTGAAGTACATATATGACTTCATTAACAACAAGATCGTTTAAATGAAAGGGTTTGGAAATAAAAGTGTGCCCGTTCAACAACTACTTTTGGTAATTCAATTCAATAGCAGATTTTTAGACGTACGCCTTTTTGGGGGGGTTTACCTGTACATGATCAGCAAAATAACCAGGAAAAATAAAAATATACAAAAATGATTGAGAAATCATGGATGAGAAATTTAATGAAACCATAACATTCGGAAAAAATAAATTTGACAACAGCAAAAACGAGCAATATAAATGACTTTAAAAAGTTTTTTTTTTTTAAGTGTAATACTTTTCAAATGTTGTCTAGAGGACTGACCTTCACCACTGTTTTCTTGGTTTATTTATATTCGAGTTAAAGAGTCAGAGCAGAAGTCCCTCCACTGGGACTAACCCCGAGGTCAAAACCTTATTTAAAAGCTGCTCTGTCGCTTTCTGTCTGCCCGACCGCCTTTCTCCTCCTCCTCCTCCTCCACCTCCTCCACCCCCAGGTCGCACTTCTCCCTGTCCCTGAAGACCCAGGTGTCCTTCGGCCTGGTCCTCTACGTGTCTGGCGAGCAGGAGAGCCACTTCCTGTCGCTGTTCCTCGCCGGCGGGAAGCTGGTCTACGCCTTCAACGTGGCCGAGCACCGCGTCACCGTCAGGAGTCGGGAGAGATACAACGACGGCGCCTGGCACGATGTGAGTCCGATGAGCGGCTGAACAAATGAACAAATGAACGTTCCGTGATAAGAGCTGGGAAACGTGAAAGGGCTTAATTTACATTTACATTTAGTCATTTATCAGACGCTTTTATCCAAAGCGACTTACAATTGTTCAAACACCGACGGACGCAGCCATCAGGAGCAATTAGGGGTTAAGTGTCTTGCTCAAGGACACTACAGCATGCTAGCAGGAGGAGCCTGGGATCCAACCAGCAACCTTTAGATCACTAGACCACCAGCTCTACCGCCTGAGCTACCATCCCCCATGGGAATATAGCACCACTCATATCACAATATCTATGTGGCAGTTTCTCCTGCCACCCAAGTGGTGTTTCCAGGGGCCCTCCGGCACAGAGACAGAGAAGACGATGGGTTGTAAACACAAGTTTATGGCAGAGAGGAGGCTCGGTGGAACGAGCCTGGAGCAGATGGAACATCTCATGACAGGGCTCCTGTCCTGAGTGAGGGTGGGGATGGGGGTTTTAACCTGCTGCTCGTTAGCCCCACCAACGAGCAACAGGTATGCAGCCACCCTGATCCCAATCACCTCGACCCAGGTCAGGTGTGGCTGCTCAACCCGACCATCCCCGCTCCACGCCACATACCCCCGACGCCAAGCTGAGGCCAGGGAGAATTCCTTCCTATCTGCTCTGACTTCCAAATTGAGCGTCATCGTGTGCTACGGCCACGCATAGCCTGACAGGTTCTTCACCTTTCATGAAACTTACTGTATGTCTTCTTACTTATATTATGTCATTGTCATCATTTCATTACAAAACAGCAGTGACAGGAAATAAGTTATTGTGCAGCCCTGAAGAGATTAGTGTTGTTCGTGCTATTTAATTATTCTATCAATGTGAAGCAACTTGTTGTTGTTGTTGTTGTTGTTGTGTCTGAAAGGAACAATACAAATAAATTATTATGATGATGATGATTATGATTATGATTATTATCTTTATTGTTATTGTTATTATGATTATGATTATGATTATTATTATTATTATTATTGCTACTAATAATGATAATAATGATAATAATAATAATAATAATAATTATTATTATTATAATTATTATTATTATTATTATTATTATTATTATTATTAATAATAATATTATCTGTGTAGTTTGGACTATATTGGATGCCACGAGAGTAAAAATGGATTAGGTTCAAATGGATTTTGTTGGATTAGGCCAGATTAGAGTTGTATGAGACTAGGTCACTCTGGATTACGCGAGCATAGTTTGAATTTGGATATCGGATTACATTAGAGGTCATGGGATTAGGAGGTATGGATCTCATTAGGTAGATTAGGATGGAGAGGTGGTGTCAGGGATGAAAACCCCTCGAGGAAAATCAGCAGCTGCACAGAATATTCCAGTACAGATTAAACAAGACATTACTTACAGTAATATACACCAGGCTTTGTTCTAAATAACTAACGGACATCTACACAAGTGTTTTAAGATGTAAACATTGTTCATTCTAGCCAGAAGCCATGAGAAAAGAAAACAGTGAACAGATGAATTCATCCCTAAAGAGAATAAAATCTATATGAGACGGAGGCCTCGTGTTAAACTCTGCACGACATGTGTTCATCACCGTTTCACCACCTCCTGCCTTGTGCTTCTGCAGGTCATATTAATCCGTGACGGCAGCACGGGCAGATTAATAATCGATGGACTGACGGTGCTGGAGGATGGAGCCCCGGGGGGAAAGGTCTCGTGGAGGGTCAGGAGTCCCATCTACGTGGGAGGAGTTCCTCCGGGACGAGCCCAGAGCAACGTTCAGGTAGAAGACGAGGAGAGGAGCGGGGTTCACAATATACAGGGAAAGGTTAAAACACAGTAGTTTCATATAATATCACAATAATAATAATAATTATTGTTATTATTATAACAATATATTTTTTTTAATATATGATGAATGATGATGAATATAAATATAATATTACCATTATAATAACGATGTTAATGATAATAATAATAATAATAATAATCTTAATAATAATAATAATAATAATAATAATAATTGTTATTATTATTATTATTATTATTATTATTATTATAACTGTGCTAAAAGCCTTTATAGTAGTAACAGTAATATTAATATGCATTATTAATATAAATTACTAATAACCTTTAGAATTATTACCATTATGATAACAATAATATAATAATAATAATAATAATAATAATAATAATAATAATAATAATAATTATAACTTTATTTAATATCCTTCAAAACCAATAAACAAAGTTCTGTACCAACAGGCCCTAAAAACCATAAAGCAATAAATTCATACCCATAGCCTAACACTAACCAAAAGCAGATAAAAACAACACATCACAAAAACTGTATAAATAAGAATAAAATAGGTGAACACTAACTTCACTTCCTGGTAAAATGTAACAGGTGATCGTCCTGTGCCAGACATGCATAATAATAATAATAATTAAGGATGAAAAATCGAAAACTAAAAATATGATCTAATCCAAAAAAAAAAACCATAGCAATCCATCGAGAGATGATTGGAAATCAGCCTCAGAGTGGGGATACGCTCCAGTTCAGTGCAGAGGAATGTTCAGGTGCATCACGCCTGAGACGCAGACAAATTGGGCGTGGAAACGTTCAACAACAGGGCTGCGGCGTTGGAACAGGAAAACAAAATCGATCTACATTCTGTCATTTATAAGCCCAGGTTCAGACATTCAGGTACGGACCTCCGCTGGGCGCCGGCAAACGGGCGTTAGAAAAGTGCAAACACAAGGAGAAGTACAACGGTGGTCATGGGAACCCGTCCCAGCGAGGTCAGAGGTGCAGGAGAGCATCCCTCGGCCAAATCAATGGCATCGTTTCCACCATTCATCACACGCTGTCAGGGAGCTTTGTGCTCCCACTACAGAAGACCTTTCCCAGGGAATGATGGGAAACAGGAAGTCACCGCCGCGACCCCGACTTCCCCTCTCCAGCATCCTCTACTATTAATATCCTCTGCCTCAGTCTGCTCTGTGTGATGTCGTGCATCATGTGTTCCAGAAAAGCTGCTTTTTTTTTTTTTCATTTTTTCAAACGTCAGAAAGTTCTGACGGCTTCGTCAAACCGCCACAGTTCTCTGCTTGAGGAAAACAATAAAAAGCTGTGAACCCTATATATATATATATATTTTTTTTTTACCATGATTCGCTTCCCCATCGCCCCTCTTCCCCTCGCAGGGAAGCTCCTTCTCCGGCTGCCTGAGGAACCTGCAGCTGGACGGGCGCGGGTTCCCCTCCGTCAGCCGGACGTTCGGGGTGACGCCGTGCTTCCAGGGGCCCTCCGAGCCGGGGACCTACTTTTCCGAGGAGGGAGGATACGTCGCCCTCGGTAACGCACGACCCCTAAAACTGAGACGTTGCCCGGTTTCATTTGTTTTCAAAACTGACTGTAAGCAGGTGACAAACAAAGGTTCTTAAATGATGTCACATCCTCTTAAACGACAGGTTCGCTCTTTTTCGACCCAGGCCTTTTTTAAATGCTGTTTTCCATCATTTAGAACAGTTCATAGCCCAACCTCACAAACGCTTTACTACTTTACGATATAGCACTCTGTGCAGCTTCTCGCTCTGCTTCAATTTAGTCCAATGGGGCAAAGGTTTAAGACTTAAAAAATGTAAAATTTTCATATTATAGTGACACGTGTCTTAGTGTATTTTCTTTACATGATTTGAACAAGGTAAATCACGTTTTATTCCAAACGAAATTTTACACCGCAGTACATCCAGAGCCTCACTTTTGCTACAGCAGGTTGCCAGTGGGAAGCGACTTCCTGTTTCTAGTCTCTAACGTTAGCGTGGACTCAATAAAAGATAAAATGCAAGTGCAAATCTTTTTTTTTTCCATGACCTTGTAACTTCATACACGTCATGCATTTGACACCCCGGGACCTGCTTCATCTTCATCCTCTTTCTCCTCCTCCCTCAGATGACTCCTACTCCCTGGGCCAGAGGTTCCAGCTGTTGGTGGAGGTGCGCCCCCGTGTGGCGTCCGGGGTGCTACTGCACGTGCAGGCTGCAGAGGACGATTCCCTCACCATGTACATGCACCAGGGAGCCGTGAGTTGAATAATAATAGTTGGTCGACAGTGTTGAAGAAAAACAAACAGGTACTGGTTGTAAAAGGCAAATTAAGTTGTACTGACGCTACCTGTGTCTTCTCCGTGTGCTAAAGCGTGATCGGCAAACAAAAAGCTGCTTGGGTTCGGCTCGGTCGTCAACCCACACGCGCGGCGCGGGGCAAACGTTGTTAATAATCAATGAGTCAGTCTAGGCAAACTGTCTAGGGGGTGGGGTGAATGAGAAAGTGTCCTCATAATGCACGGTTGTAGTTTCGTTCCATAAGGAAACGGAGTCAAATAAAATAGCCGCCATCTATCTAATCTACGAGTACATTCATACAGAGGCACACATGCAGAGTCCGATTTTTGATGAGAAAGGACCCAACTCCCAATCTCGTGGGGTGTAACGGAAAAGTGACATAACAAGTAGTGTAACAAATTACTGTTCGCCCGGAGTGATAAGTAAAGTGATGATATTCCTTTTTGAGTAACGAGACCAACACTGCTGGTCACATCATGAAGAATTGTTTAAAGATTAATTAGATGATACATTCGTTATTTTATTACTGCTATTATTATACTAGTAAATTAACCAAATGGCTCCAAAATGTATTGAAATCTGTGTTGGCAAAGTAATCAAAAGAAACAGAAGTTTGTTCCCTTGACAGTGAATCCTGGCAGAAGATATGATTTGCATACATGTTTTATATATATCTACTGTATATATATATATATATGCAGTATATATGCAGTATATATATATACAGTATATATGTATTGAATTGAGTTGGTGTTTTGTTTAAACTGTGAAATATGAGTTGTCAATAAAGATATATCACATTTATCACACCATTAAATATTTATAATATGATAACTTAATTACTTCTCTCTAACTCATCTAAGATTTAAAAAAAAAAGTGTTAAAATGTTCTGGCAAGCTCCGGTTCCCCAAGGAATCCGGTATTGGTGTATTTTCTAGATAACACACTGTAAATGTATCCTCATGCAGGTGGTGGTGCTGGTGAACAGCGGCCTCCGTCAGTTCTCCACGCAGGTCTCTCCACAGCAGGGTCTGTGCACTGGCAGCTGGCACCGGATCACTGGTAATAAACCTGGCACAGCACCAGTACAGCCATTAGGAAACGGAACAAAACCACGGCGTTTAGGGTTCCATGCGACGCTCTCTCTCTCGTTGCAGTGATCAGAGACGCCAACGTCGTGCAGCTGAATGTGGACTCTGAGATCAACCACGTGGTGGGGCCTCTGAATCCCATCGCCACGGAAACCAAAACGCTCCTGTTCATTGGTGGAGCCCCAGGTGAGAGGAGGGGCCCGCGTGACGCCAGGGCTTCAGATCAACTATTAGCGGGTCGATAGCAAATTCATCCCTGGGTGTACACAAATGAGATAGCGACGGGCTGCACGCTAATTGTGTTAGCATAATGCATGGCTGCAGATGGGATCAGCTAGCCTAGCTCCTGGGAAATTAGGGAAATACACATTCCAGCGTCTCAAAAACTGACTTTTTTTCAAACAATACATCTTATGTCTACGATGAGTGAAAGTAAAAACATAAAATATAGATCATAGTTAAATGCAGCTGCATTCAGAACAATTTTAGGTCTAGCATCATTTGATTATTTTTGAAAAATGAACGTTCCCGTTCCCGAAATTATATTAAATATATGTGTTTATGGCAACTTAAAAAAACTTAAAATCAAGATCTTGGTTTTATCCTTCTTGTCTGATCAAAGGAAAAATCTGGAGATAAACAAAAAGAGGATTTCCCAACAAAGTATCTGAAGTATCCCTTTATTGGACCTTCATAAATAAACGCTGGGGCCCCCTCATGGCCCCCCTATGATGTGCAGGATTATTGAGTATTTTCATTTAATTATTTAATGAATCCCCCACGCAGACTCCCACTTCCCAGAAGGCCTTGCGACCAGGAAGTCCTATGTGGGCTGCATGAGGGACCTGAGAATCAACGACGGCCCAGTGAGCTTCAGCAAAGCTGCTGTGGTCAGCGGAGCGGTCAGCGCCGGAAGCTGTCCGGCGGCGTAACGCGGGGCCACGCCCGTCGCCGCGGCAACGACCAAATCATGTTTCTTCTCCTCCTCCATACGGAAGAAGGAGAACCGCAAGAGCAAGAACAAGAACAAGAACAAGAGCAAGAAAACGCCTTAATCTGATGACTTTGTCCTTTTTTTAATTCCATTTGTTGTCTTGTTTGTATTTGTTTTTTTTTACAAAAAATAGAATCAGACATGCAAAAACACATTTTAATCCATTCAAGATTTCTAGAATGCCTTTGAAAAAAAAGTGAAGATAAGTTAAAATAACACTTTTGATCCGGAAGTTTAAAATAAAACTTTCTGCTGTAAGATTTTGTTGAGTTTCCATCAAGTTCAGGCTCCTCACTGAGGTTCAAGTAAGAGTCAGTAATCTGTATTTTCTCTTCAGTTATAAGGTATTCACAAACCTCGCTCCCACTGGCTCGGGCGGAGACGATCTCAAAGAGACGTTTGATGTCGAGCTGTGTGATCCGATGCCCAACATCGCTCGGGCAGCACTTTGCCTCTGTTTCCCCTGATGAATAAATCACATTTTTCACCGTTTGGCTTGATTCTTTGGAGGAGATGATCATTTTTTTTATCCTTTTATACAAGTTATATCTTCAGAATCATGATCAGAATGACTTATTTTGCCAGGTGCATTTAAATTATTGGTGCAAGCTTGTCTGGTTAGTATTCAAAAAAAGAAGAAAAAAGAAGCTTAACAGTCATGAGGAAAAAAAATAGTAAAATAGAAAGAAAAGTTAAGTATAAAAATAATATGGAAAAGCAAAACAAGAATTGTCAAGGATATAAAATATACAGATAAAATTTACATCTCATATAAGCTGCCAAAGTCTAGTATGCAAATATTAATACATAGAGTAGGAACCACTTGAAGAGGGCTCTTCCAGCCGGTTGACAGCAGAATAGCAACCAGCTTCCGGCCAGTTTCCAGCCGACCACCAGGGGGCTCCCAGCCAGCTGCCAATCAGCTGGAATTTACCACTCCTCTCATGTGTCCTGACAGGGCGTGTTTAATTCCAACTGTAAACACGCCCATTCATTGCAGTGGGTCACCATGAGATGACTAACTTCACAAAAACATAATCACATTTCAGAGAGAGATTTCAGTTTTTCAC
>NC_137189.1:48289360-48401860 GCF_960531495.2 Zeus faber | reverse complement strand
TTTTTTTACCTAATTTTTCTACTGTCCATCCTCTTTATGTGCAATAAATAAACAAATAAACTAAAGTAAAAGTAGTCAGTGATCATAATATCCACAAACATGACAAATGATTGCTTCTCAAATATTTCTTGTGTCAATATATCATGTCATGCCCCAATTATTATGAAATTTTAGGTATTCGTCAAAAATATATTTTGATATTTGATTGTGTGATTATCACCCATCCTTTTTATACTCGGCTTCAGTTGACGTTTTAGAGAGAGACATTGAAAAATAACACGTGGGGACATCTTTACCGAAACGACGATCGTGGGGGCGAAAGGTCAAGGTTCGTCTGGGAATCCCCAGAGAGTTGTCTCACCTCCAGGTTGGGCTCTGCAGGCGGTGCTGGTGGACATGGAGGAGGGCGTGCTGAACCACATCCTGCAGGGTCCGCTCAGGGAGGTGTTCGACAGCGCACAGTTCCTCACTGACGTTTCGGGTTCAGGGAACAACTGGTGAGAGATTCATACCCCCCCCATACACACACACACACACACACACACACACACACACACACATACACTTTGAGGATGGTCTTTAACTTCATAACCTCATCGACTTCAGATGGACAGATAGTCAGAAGAAGCTTCGAAATAATCCATTCATAATAATCCATTCATGACTCCCCAATTTTGGCTTGATTGCTCCTTTTATGATGTAATGTAATGCAATCTCTGACGTAAACTCATTTAACCAACCATGTATCACAGTGTATTTGAGTATTTTACAATTGAATCTAGTCTGCAGCTGAATTCCTATTAAATCAATAAAATTCAAAGAGGTTGTGTTGCTCTGTACATACTGTACATCGATGATGCAGAGAAGTGTATATTTAATCCAACATGGGTGGAAATTGACACAGAATAGTAGATCAAAATGACATTAATAATAGTTTTATAGATATACAAATATAAATAATAGACAGGGGCCAAGATTATGTTAGATTTTAATGAATGAAAATCAAATTGAAAATTTATTTTATTTGTTTTGCGGGAAGTTCTTGAAAATGGGAAAAAAAATGGGAAAGTCCTTGAATTTAATTTTATCATGCCAGAATGAACCCTGTAAAAAATATACAAATGGGATTGTATGCACATTATGTCCTCCTCAGGGCGGTGGGTCACATGACGTACGGGGCGTCGTACCGGGAGCAGATCGTGGACAAGGTGCGTCGGGCGGCGGAGCACTGCGACTGTCTGCAGTGCTTCTTCCTCATCCACTCCATGGGTGGAGGTGAGACGGGTTCCACTTCCTCTTCCATCCTCTGCAAGTAGCCACGTTGTGTTCACGCTTTAAATTTCCACTAATCGAGTTACTTTTATGATGGAGAATCAGTTTCTTGTGTTTGTGTGTATTTTCTTACTTACTCGTGATTAGAGCTGTCACAATTATCATCGGCCGATTTCTATTATTTGAGCTGATCAAAGTCATTCGATGCCATGTTTACGTTTTCATTCAAATTGAACAGGAATGTTGTAGTTAGGAGTGGACGGTATAAACGGTATCGAAAGTCCACCCGTATGAATTTTCCACACGGTATGGATTTTGACTGTACCGTGCTGACCGGTAGAGCCC
The DNA here is from genome assembly GCF_960531495.2 of Zeus faber. NCBI lineage: Eukaryota > Metazoa > Chordata > Actinopteri > Zeiformes > Zeidae > Zeus > Zeus faber. Next base: position 48,400,243 of record NC_137189.1, on the reverse strand, counting down.
TCACAGATCTAAAGGACGGAAGCACCGATTTATCGGCCGAACGCGGTAGACGGGAACAACGTGGGGGGTGCAAGGGCAAAATGAAATAAGTGTGACGATATGTTTCAATGGATGCTATATATGGATTGCTATGGATGCTATATCTACAAGGATTGCAATGAAATATGTTAAACTCAATTATTTTGTCTATGTTATTATATATAAGAACGTACACGAGTAATAACCTGGAGCTGCAACTTTATCACTGGACCAACCGCGCCACTCGGGACCCCAACATCAAATCCTCCATCAGCTTCCAAACTACAAGCGCCAAACAGCCTCCGTACAATTAATAAATAGAAAAAAAAACTTTTAAATAATTCCACGGTTTTCATTTAAGTGTGATATTCCAGAGAAAATGGTTTCTCACGGCTCCGTCACTGCAGTGTATAACTCCGGCACGGGCAGTGGAGCCGGCTCCTCGCTTTCTAGCTACGTAACATCCAGTGTCATTCCGTCACGGAGGACGTCACAAAGTTGAAATATTTTAAACGGCACAAAATGGGGAATAAATAACAACAAATACTTGAAGTCAGATTTTATTTTCACTTTGTGCAGGTTGATTTTATTGTATTTCATCAAAAAGGGTTTTTTGGGGAAGGAAGTTACTTGAGAAAAGGTTTTGTATTTTCTTTCTATTTTGCAGTTTTGCACAATAAACGTTCTTGAAATACCTCTGTACTATGTGAAATATGTCCTAGTTATACAGCTGAGAGTACAGTGATAGCTGCCATATGAGTGCTTTACCCCTTCAGAAGCATTTATATTGAAGTTTTAAGAAAAATGAATATACTGTGATAAATACCGTTACCGTCCATGCTTCAATTTATACCGTGATATAAATTTTAGGCCATACGGCTCAGCCCTTGTTGCAGTTAACAGATTGTGGGTTGGTGCATTTCCATAAGTTGAGTTGAGGAAAATGAACTGTCCATCTAAATTTTCATGTTCTGATATTCAATGCCAAAAAATATCTCTTCTTCATAAGGTGGATTGCATTTATAAACTAATAGTACAGTACCATACAATTAACAAAAAACATGTTTTTGACACTTAATCATCAACTAAAGCCCGACATATGGTATAGTTTATTGATTAAACCTTTTTTGCTTTTCCTGCCTCCATGGCTTCATGGGTTGTGAGACGGATTCCTCAATTCTTTGACGTTTCTGACATTTTATTTTTTTAAATTTATTTTTATTTATTTTTGAACCTTCAACAAAGGGTTTAATCTCCTCTTGTTCCCCTCCTGTCGCTGCAGGAACGGGTTCTGGTCTGGGGACCCGGGTCCTGAAGCTCCTGGAGGAGGAGTTTCCCGACGTGTGCCGCATCGTCACCTCCGTCTACCCCTCGGCCGAGGACGACGTCGTCACCTCGCCGTACAACAGCGTCCTGGCCATGAGGGAGCTGACGGAGCACGCTCACTGCGTCCTGCCCGTCGAGAACCAGGTTCCAAATGGCTGCACGTCATTACACGACCCCTTAATAAATAAATGAATATATTGACTCTGAATATTTATTGACCAAATATCATGCATTCCATGTTGGCGGGCGACCGACCGCGTCCAATTCCATTCCACGATTTGTTTTTTTAATTTAACGCCCAGCTGGTTGGATTATCCCTGCATCACAGATGTATTATTATTTTATTTTATTTTATTATTTTTTTCTGAGTTATTTTGCAAAGAATTAAAAAAATATATACATATTCCAAAAAACTATATTTAAAATGGCATTATCCATCAGTTTGTAGAATCCACTTGAAATGAACGTCCAATCCATCAGACCATCTGTGTCGGGTGAATTACACTACGAGTCCCAAAATTCATGGTGGGAATATGTTTTGTTATTTTATGTAACGTTCGTCCATATCTTCGGTTTACTGACCACAACAAGCTACGCCACTTTACCAAATTCACCGCAGCTGCCTTTCACTCTGCCTTCTTGCCAGGACCCATTCGGGTGGAGGATTACAACTCTCTGTTCAGAAAGTCACATTCAATCCATTTAAGTGAATGGCCATACCTGAGCAACATCTGCACATATTACCATGATCTGATATCTGGCTTCACCGTTTCCATACCGCTCCTTTACTTGTGTCTGTAGTCGCTGGTGGACATCGTGAACAAGATCCATCAGATGTCAAACTCTGGACGTCTGGGCTCCGTGCCGAAGGGCGGCTGCTCCGTCAGCTCCGGTCTGGGCGGATGCAGCGGAGCCGAGAAGCCGTTCGATGCCATGAACAACATCGTGGCCAACCTGCTGCTCAGCATCACCAGGTGACATACCGCAAAACCTCAAGTCCACTTCCACAAAAAAAACAAGGGAATGGTTCATTTAAATGACAACATATATTACCAGATTAAAAATGACATTATACATAATGTGTACTTGCTTGAAAAACAAATGAGGAAAATCTCCTCTTTTTTCTCCTCTTTCCTCTATTTTAATCCAGTATTTACAAAAATAAAGTCCCACAATGCAAATGTGAAATATTGTAATTAATTAATTTATTATTATTATTATTATTATTATTAATAATAATAATAATAATAATAATAATAACAACAATAATAATTATTATTATTATGATTAATTCAATAGGACATGGTCCTTAGTTAAACTACTATTTCAAGTATTTCAAGCTGAGACACTGGTTTAACCTTGGAGTAGAACTCTATAACAGTCAGAGATCTCACACAGTGTTGTTAATGAAGTAAGGAGTGAAATCTTTTGGAAGATAAAGTGTTTTACCTCCAATTAGAAATTCATCTTCACTGTTTATTTTTACGAGGTTATTTACAATTGTTATTATTCAGCCACTGTCAGACTCCCTGGTGATGACTTTAATAACCTTTCCACTGAGTTTCCCATGTTCATAAGTAAATCTTTATTTATAAAGCACATGTTAACAATTTATAAAAACACCGTCACCATTACTAAGTACTTTACAACATTTTAGTGCTTATAGAGCTTATTGTGCATAATCACCTGGTGTCAAGAAATTGCACTGCACATATGTGTGACCATATGTATATGTATGTGACAAATAACCTCTTGAACTTGAACTTGAAACTACAAGCAGCCAGGTAGAATAAAAGAAACACAATTAAAGAATTTTGAAATAAAATAGAGTAAAATATCTCTGACTCCTCCTGGTGCTATGCTGAAGTGTCCTTGAGCAAGCACTGAACGCCTAGCTTCTCCTGATGGGATGGCATGGCATGGCTGCATCGCTGTAGGAATAAGCTCTAAGCTGCTTAGGACAAAGCATCTGCTAAACGATGTCATGTAAAACCACAAAAACAATATGCATACATAGCAATGTTAAAATACAGTGTAGAATGAGTCTTGACCACCTTCGTCCTGTGACACCGTTCTGCAGCTCCGCCCGGTTCGAGGGCTCCCTGAACATGGACCTGAATGAGATCGCCATGAACCTGGTTCCCTTCCCCCGGCTGCACTACCTGGTTCCCAGCCTCACGCCGCTCTACACGCTGGCCGACGTCAGCGGCCCCACCCGGAGGTCTGAGCAGATATTATTATTATTATTATTATTATTATTATTATTATTATTGTTGTTGTTATTATTATTACAGTTATTATTATTATTATTATTATTATTATTATTATTATTATTATTATTATTGCAGCTAGTTTTATCTCCAGACGGCATTAATATCAGAGCGGCTCTCATGCAGTGATGACTTCATGCCTTAAACACTTTGCTGCCTTCCCTGCGAGGACCTCGCTGATACATCAGAACACACCTTGTGAAACGGCGAATTACATTAAACAACTATCTTGAAAAACAAGGACGTGCTCGACGACATGCACACTAATAATCTGAAATAATAGTCACTTTAAGTCGATGATCCCATCACGTAGGAGGAGGTGTGAGCAGGATCTCAACATACGATTCTAGATCGCTGTATTCATTTCATTACATTACATTACATTACATTACATTTCATTTAGCAGACGCTTTTATCCAAAGCGACTTACAATTGTTCAAACACCGACGGACGCCGCCATCAGGAGCAATGAGGGGTTAAGTGTCTTGCTCAAGGACACTACAGCATGCTAGCAGGAGGAGCCTGGGATCTAACCAGCAACCTTTAGATCACTAGACCACCAGCTCTACCGCCTGAGCTACTATTCCACGGAACAATTTGAGTCCGATAAATAGAAAGAAAGCAAAAAGTAAATATTTCTATTAGTTTGCGTCAACGGCGGTTTTTATTTTCAGCGGAAACTGGACTCACGACTTCCAAACAAAGTATCGTTAGTACAAGTTTTAAATCAAACAATCGATTCAGGAATGGAGTTGTGTTGTGTGTATTGAATTGTATAAATGTGTTTCAGAACGTCTGAGTCATGCAGAATGCAGCTTTGATCTGTCGTCAGCTTTGAAAACGCTGCAGCGCCAACGTCCGTGTCCTTTCTGTGGTTGTCGCCGGTAGGAAACCAGGTTTTTAAATGTGTTGCAGACTGGACCAGATGTTCAGCGACGCCTTCAGTAAAGACCACCAGCTGATCCGCACCGACCCCAAGCACGGCCTCTACCTGGCGTGCGCGCTCCTGCTGCGCGGCGACGTGCACGTGTCCGACCTGCGCAGGAACATCGAGAGGTTCGAGCCCCCGAAACCCTGAACGCACGCCGGTGACAGTGTTTAAACGTGGAGGATATATTTAGATCTACACCGCAGCCGTAGCAACCACACCCTCACTCAACGCTGAGCGTTTCTTCAAACAAAACCAATAAAAACTCTGTGTTTTTATTGCAGATGTTTTTATTTATTTTATTTTATTTTTTTCATTTTTTTTCATTTCATTTTATTTTATTTTCCAATGTTTATATAAAACCAAAAGTACCCGCGTCACAGGGTGGGGCTGAGTGGTATTTTCAGCAACAAACTTCAGACATGTTTTGGGGGCCTCAGAGACCTGTATGAACTTGTTGAAAAAGGAGCATCATAGGTCCCCTTTAAAATAACACACACACACACACACACACACACACACACACACACACACACACACACACACACACACACACACACACACACACACGCGCGCGCGCTCCAGACCCACAGACCGCCTCTGGTCCTGGGTCTCAGATAGAACCTCCATTCAGCCTCCATCCATGACTGCTCCATTCAGCTCCACCTGGTTGGGTTTGAAACAGAGGTTGGTATCAGAGTGCACGTCGCCACGGAGCGAAGATAAAAATAAAAAATACATCCCACATCAGAGACGCCTCGCGGTCACTGGGATTGCGTCCCAACGGCGTCGGGCTCTTGTAGTGACGTGACGTTCGACCCCAAAATGCAGAGACAGCTCCACCTCCACCTCCAAACTCCACCTCTGTAGATCTCTGGGAGTGTAGTCAGCCTAGTCGGAAACAAAGACCTAATTGAGAAAAATGTTAGGCACGCATGTCTAATGTTTTTTTTTTTCTTCTTTAAATCCAGCTGTAGGATATATTTTATCTTCAAATCTTGTATTGTCTTCAAGAAGTTTTCAAAATCCCAAGTTTTGTTTAAAATATCGTTTTCTACTCTTACACGTTTGTGTATCATTAAATGTAGGTGCCTATCGTGTGAGCTCTGAAAATTGATATCGACACTGTTGTCATCATTTGTCTGACAGTGAAAGTACATTTATATATCATTTGAGTGCGTTTATGTATCATTTAAGTACATTTATGTATCATTTTAGTACAATTATATATCATTTAAGTATGTTTATATATCATTGAAGTACCTTTATTTATTATTTAAGTCCCTTTATATATCATTTAAGTACCTTTGTTTATTATTTAAGTGCGTTTATATATCTTTTAAGTACCTTTATTCTGAACGCAGTGGGTGACCGGGTTCTCCGTCGCAGGCTGAGGCCCTCGCTGCCCTTCGTGTCCTGGAACCAGGAGGGCTGGAAGACCAGTCTGTGCTCGGTGCCTCCGGTGGGACACGCCCAGTCGCTGCTGGCGCTGGCCAACAACACCTGCATCAAGCCCACGTTCCTGGAGCTGCGGGAGCGCTTCTCCAGGCTCTACCGGAAGAAGGTCCGTGGTGTTACTGTAGCTGCTGCTGCTGCCTCTGCTAGCGCTGGAAAATATTAGAATAATAATAGTAGAATAGAATAATAGAAATAATAGAATAATAATAGAATAGAAAATAATATTGTAAATATAGAATGAATAGAATAATATAATATTAATGGAATAAAATAGAATAATGGAAATAATAGAACAATAATAGTAGAACAGAATAGAATAATATAAATAATATAATTATAAAAGTAGAACAGAATAGAATAATAGAATAATAATAGTAGAACAGAATCAAATCATGTAAATAATATAAAAGCGGTTGTCGTGCTCCAGGACGCCGGGTCTTCAAGAGTTATTTCAAGGTCGGTGGAGTCTGAATATGCAGCTGTTTTCCTGTGTTCTCGAAATGAGTATCGGGCAGGAAAGGAGATATGAATACAAAAATGCAAAAGGCGAAACAAATTTTTTTTGCCAAGAAGTGAAGACGTCTCAGTGAAGATATTCGGTTTGACTACGAGTTGGACTGGACACTTTAAAGACGAGTCTTGGACCAGACTTGATTGAGTCTTCGCCGACAACTTATTTTAACAAGAAACTTTACTCTAATTTGAAGGTTTATTCACCTCTGTTGAGCCACATCTCAACATGTGTGGCTCCAGGCTGTAGTTTTGTTTTAAAGGTAAGTATTGTTTTCAAAACACCTATTTCTGTGACAATATGAACATTATTGATAAATTGATGAACGTTTTATTGAGATAAATTAAATATCATTATCGAAACGGTTGAAAAGATGACTTATCGCATATAGATCTCATTCAGCCTTACCTTCCTGACTTAATGTTATTATTTTCTATAGATGACTCTCTATCTAAATGCAGTAACAGCACAACGGCTGGAAGGAAGCAATACACCAGGGAGAGTTTGCCCAAAAGATATTTGAAGTGAGTTTCCTGTGTGTGAACATGACAATACTGATTTGACACGGGTTCATTTGTTTGTCTTTTAGGCTCATTTGCACCACTACCTCCACGTGGAGGGGATGGAGCAGAGCCTGTTCAGCGAGGCGCTGGGCTCGCTCTCCTCTCTGATCCAGGAGTACGAGCAGCTGGACGCCACCAGGACCCGGGTCCAACCCGACGCTCCCAGGCTGAAGATCGCAGCTTGAAGCTCGGCCGTGTCGGGCTCTGTATAAATACTGTACGTACAAAGTTCTGAGAACAGATGCATGTTTTGTGTATATATTTACATATTTATATTATGATTAAATTAAACATTTCCACTCCAGATTGTGTCTAAATCATGATCATTTCTGACATTGGAACAACGCCTAACGACATTGGAATCCCACTAACTGTAAATGACGAAAAAAAAAAGTTTGCCTCTGGGGGTTAATAAAGTACTACCTTAAGCCACCTTCCCACTTAAATGTCGCTGTTAATCTACTGGCATTGTTCCGTATTGGTGCAACGTGGGAACAGGAGTGGTTTGGGTGTTCCCTAAAAGTTGTTCCATGGATCTCCTCACTCTCGACCGAGAATCATTCATGGGAAAATGCCGGTACAACTGTGAATGGAAGTGTGTGTGTGAATGAAAGCAGTAACACTCAGGGACAAGTATGTAAAGTAGGGGTGGAGCACAATACAAAGCACAAATAGTGTTTTTTTTTTTTTTACAAATATTTATTTCGTACAAATATTTCAAAAACGTTGTTTTCGGGAAAAAAAAGTCCGATCAGAACCGTGGAGCTTATGGCTGCAGAGACGAGAAACGGATACACGCTCTGTCCCTACGGAGACAGTTCTTTATATTCTCAAATTTTATTATTTTTATTCTTAAAAATGCCACTCAGACCCTAGACGTGTCTTTTAGAGTGTGGGGTGTGGTGCGGGAACATCGGCACAAACGCTTCGCTTGCCCGCCGGCATCGATCAGTGTGACCGTCAACCTGTAGGACAGGTCCCCGCTCCGTCAGCGGAGGGAAGAGTCTGTCCGGTAGGGGCGGGGAGGTGGAAACCCAAGCGCTGGTCTCTGAGAGCCAGGAAAAAAACCAAACGGATTCCGATTGTACGACCGTTGCCAACAGATGTCCAAACGATCCCATCTACACTGCAACCTACTAACCTTAACCCATTACGTACTGTATCCGTAACAGTCATCTCTGTGGGAACAGACTCCATACGGAACCTTTCCGTAAAGGAGGCCAATGTGGGAATGACTACTTACTGCCTTTGCCGGATATTTTTTAATCCAGCGATGTTGCTGATTCCATGTGGGAAAGGAGCTTTATATTGATGTGTCAGACAATAATGTTGCCCCGAGGAGCCAAATTTGGGCCATTTTGTGCGGTCTGGTTGCCTCAAGCTGATTCATGGTTGCCAAATTGACAAAACTTTGTGTTGGGCCCTTTTTCTTAATTAACCCTGTAAAGCCCAAATAAAGTAAGTGAGCTCAGAGGAAAGTTGGAAAATGTGAGTTTGGGATCAAATTCTACGAATATATTATCCGTCCGTTGGGATTATAAGGATAAACAATTGAGACCCATTGAGAATGTAAATATAGATATAGTAAAATATAGAATAAAATGTACAGAGAGCTCAGTGTGAGTGTTGTACTATTACACCGGGGGGGCTCTACAGGGCAGCAAACAAGTTGCACTCATCTTTCAAACCTCAAAAACAAAGTTCAACCTTGCATTTCGTACATGCTTTTTGAGGTTGTTTTCCCTGAAATTGTCATAGTTCCCAGATACCATTAGTCGTGCCCCCATCATTTCCTGCTATAGCAACTAATACATCGGCCACAATCAGTGTTTTGTAGTTGTTGTTTTTTATTGCACACATATACCCTGAAGACAGTTCATGAAGCTTGTTCTGTAATATCGAAGAAGTGCGATACTCTCTTTTCCTTTTTGTTTTATCGTCCCAGCCCGTCCTTCATGAAATGAGGTTTCATTGTTTCTGAGTTTAAATCCCCTTTGGGTTGATCAAAAGGGAAATCAAGTCATCTTTGGCTCTTTTTTTTTTTTTTTATCAGACTCTGGTGTTTCGGGAATACCCTGATCGCGATTCCCTACTTTGATCCGGTATCCGGTGCCGGCGTCGCTGCATCCCCATCTGGTTGGCCTGTGTATCAGATCTCCTCAGAGGAAGCGCAGGTCGGCGAACATGTCGCCCGGATCGCTGCATTTCTTCTGGCAGACGCAGGATATTATCCACTGCATCTTCCACTTGGTGCTGGAGCCTCCTTTGCAGCTGAAGTCCACGGTGATCATGCGCGACTTGTTGGGGACGCAGCAGCGCTGGTCCGTGCACAGGCCACAGTACGTGGGCCTGAACTTCTTGGTGCTGGTGCAGCCCGACAGGGTTAGCTTCTCTGCTTTCTTGGCCTGGAACTTCTGCCGACACGTCTTTCCCTTCGGTACCTGGAGGCGGGAAATAGTTTCACGTCTTAACAAAACGTCTTCCAACGTCACAATCCCCAAGACGCATCATCTGCTGTGTCCCGATCCACCTAGACCAGTGACTCTAGACTGGTGGGTCGTGCGTCCATGTAGAGTAGACCATGGCTGAATGGGTCCACTTCCTCTCCATGACCTTGTATCATCATGTGTCAAATTGAATCAAAGCTAACGTCATCGGATTGTCACCTGCTTCATCAACCTTTGCACAGCAAAGTCGACGTTGCACTGTTTTTAACATGCGCAAAAGCACCGTGGATTACCGCGCTATTCACATTGTGAAACTAATTGGAATGATTCAAATCTTAAATGGTGCTTGAGTTGTGACCTATTGACAAAGCACAAACCTGGATCCTGCGGTGAGACCGGTGAGAATCGCCGCTCAGATACAATATCAGTAAAAAGGGCGTTCAGAAAACTGTTCAATTTGTCGCAGGCCTCAAGCGGGTGGGGTTAGAATCAGCATTTTCACCTTCACGGCCTTCATGATGCTCTTCTCGCATGGCTGCAGCAGACATAGGCGTCGGCCCTTCCTCATCTCACATTTGCTGTTGTCGTTGTTGACGCGCACGGAGATGCCCAGGCCGCAGGTCTTGGAGCAGGGGCTCCAGGCCGTGGTCTGGATCAGGCAGTTCTTCTTCCAGGCTAAAGGAGGATCCCTGTAAGCTTTCAGTATTACAGTTAAAAGGCACCGTGTCAACACCACCCCGGACACAGACCTGCTAGCTCCGTACGCCGCCAGGCACGAGCGACCTCCTGCCGAAAAACCTCAACTTCTCGGCGCTCGGTTGCGTCGGGCACAGACGGCGTTTAGTGTATTTGTCGCAGTAGTTCTGGGAAATGTTTCCAGCTTATTTTGAAAAGATATACCAATCTAAAAGGGGTCACGGTGTCGAAACCAGTCTCAGAGTGGCTGCAATTAGAATGTGTGGACTACTTTGATTTGGCCGTGTTTTCTATTTGCAGATGGAGACTGAATACAGCGGCGGTTGTTCTCTCTGTCACAAGAAACCGCGGCTTGACCCGCTTCGCTCGCCAAGCAAAACACCCCCGCGCTCAGAGAGCCGCCTCAAAGCGGTGTACGAGACGCGACCCCGCCCATTCCCCCGGTTTATGACTGGAACCATCCATTCTCACACATCCTGTGCGGGGCTGGGCGATCACAGGCGGAAACGCCCTGCCAAAGTAATGACACGCCGGCCCCGCCTCACCCCCACCTTACTCCGCCACTCGACTGGAATGCCGGGGTCCGGACAAGCTGGCAATTCTCCGCTTGGTTTTCTCTACAAACACACACCTGGCATGGCCACGTAGGTTGTGTCCTGCTGGTGCTTGCCGGGCTTGCGGGCGCTGCGGAGGCCGGCTGGAGTGCCGCCCATCAGCGGGGCGGGCCCCAGGAGGCCGGCGGGCTTCTGGACGAAGGCGGGGGTGCAGCCGATGGCTCCGGCGATGCACGTGCATTTGTAGAGGGGGCTCGGCTGGAAGCCCTCTCCGTTCTCATAGTGGGCTCCATTCAGGTCGCAGCCCACCGCCATCAGGTCTGGGAGGGCGAGGGGGGAGAAGGAGCTGGATTCAGGGTGCGAGTCGCCCCTTACAGTAGCCGCACGTAATCTGTGTTTCATGGGTATGAATCTCGTTCGTTCTCCTCGCGGTACGTTTTAAACTCTCGCGGTCGAAGAGGTTTTGAGCGGTTAATACCATCAGTGTGTGTGTGTGTGTGTGTGTGTGTGTGTGTGCCCATAAACTTTGGTATTTATTATTACAAAGCGACGGAGTACTGTTTGTTTACTCTAACGTCAAGAAAGGCTCAGCGGTTGGTTCAATGCCAACCGTAGGTAGAAAGACTCGATTCAGAAGTGTCTGTCGTTGACAGACAGAACCTGAAGCTGAGCTGGATGCCGTCCAGCGACCCATTAACTCTTTGTGGATCCGCTGTGCAGCCTTACTCCGGTGTTCAGGAGACCGTTTTGTGGTCGTTTCAAATATGTACTCAGCTCGGCGGGAACTTCCTCATTGACTCCTCATGGGTTTTCTTTTTTTTTTGTTGTTTCTAATGAGAGCATTTTACTTCTCTCTCGTCTCATAGACAAATATGATTCCATATTCAGTTCAGTAATAATATTCCGACACATTGGTTTGTCTGAAAGTAACCCGTCTGCCTGTTTTCACATTTCACGATAGTACAACAGATTGAAACGATTTGTCAAACACGTAACGAGTCAGTGAAAGCCCTGCACAGGATGCCTAGACTGTAACTAAAATGCATAAAACGCATTAATTAGGTAGTTTTTGTAAAGTGTACTGTTTAAAAACACTGTGCTGCCTCGTCTTATCATTCGTCTGATCACAGTGTTTCCTCAAACTCATCGTCGTCCGGTCTCCCGCCCCTTCCCAAGCCGCGGTTGACCCGAAACACATCCCCACGTTCAACGCTCACGCTTCCCCACCCGCCGCTCCCGCCGACGCTTGACGGCGGTCACTCACAAGCGCAGACTCCGACCTCGTAGCGGGGCCGGTCGGCGGAGAAGTCGCAGTACATGCCCTTGTGCGGGTCGCAGACGTCCCTCTCGTTGCACGGCTCCGCCGCCTGCCGGGCGCAGCTCTTGCAGCAGCCGCAGCCGTCCAGCACGGAGCTGACCCCCGGGGCGCACTGGGGCCTGGCCCGGCAGCGGCAGGGCCACTGGCAGAACTGGCGCCGCTCCGCCGCCGTCGACGCTCCGTTCCGGGGGGCCGATAAGGGGCCGCGGCTCTGCGCCCTGCTCAAACACTGGGAGAGGGGGAGGGGGGGGGGGGCAGTTTAGGGCGGGTTCTGGAGGGCGGAGCTATTTTATTAATTTATTTATTTTCAGGTGTATCGCTTGGAAAGCGGAAGATTTTAAGAGATTTGATATCAAAGTGCAACTTCAAATGGCTTGAAGTTGACTAATACAGTCAATTTAAGAAAAGTTTTAACGGCATCAACATTCAAGATTAGTCAAGATGGCACCACTATAAAAGAGGCCAAATTCATGAATCAGTTTTAACCTTCGACGCCTTCAAATGTTGAACCCAGCGTTATAAGCAGCCGAGCACAGTGTTTTATGTTAAGCTGAACAAAGCAATATCCACAGAGAAGGAAGATGAGAGAAAATAAACAACAATAAGATTATTTAGAAAGTCAGTAACTTCACTTCCAACCCCAATACAACAACACATCAGTTTAAATTGAAATACATTGAGTCAAGCTGATGCGATAAATCAAATGATTCAACCGCAACTAATCTTACGAGTGTAATTTAATTAAGGGTTCGATTAACTCACCCATCAAATCCATCAACAGCATTTTCCCACGTTACTTGTATTGTAGATATAGGCATATGTACCAAACAAAGTTTATCTTGTTAAAACTACGAGGCCAAAATCCGTCCCGGACACGGCAGCGTAAAAGCGGCGACGGCGGTTCCCTGGAACACTCCTGTCCCTCGCACATGGACATTGAAGCCGGTGTGCGCGCTGCCATCTGCCATGCGTTCTCCTCGCTGCCGGGGAGGGTCACCGAAGGTCGCGACGGCAATCTGAAGCCCGGCCGCCAAGTTGACAGAATGAGCTCATTTCATGGTGTGAAAACAGAAACACGGAGACCCGCTGCTCCTCCACCCCTCAGCGCCCCCCAGCCGCTCACGACACACCAGGCTTTTCAAACCAGCCGGGGAGCATTTATGAACGGGTTTTTATACGACATACTGTGTGTTTGTATCAGTATTAGCACTGGAGTAAAACATCATATTAGTCTAAAACCTAACGGGGTCTGTGTGTAGATAACGTCGTCAAAACAAAGTGGAAGGAAGAAAAACTTGACGTGTATTACAATACTATGATGACAGGTATTATCCAATGAACTAATAACTAATCATTAAAGATGGATTGGGTAATTTGATCATTGAGCGTAAAACCCTTTAACCTAATACAGTATAAAACTCACGACTGCACTCCGTTGCGCTGCATGGCCGGGCTGTGTGGTCCGTAGCTCTAGACGTTTACGTGTGTTGCCGTGGTTACTAACATTTATTTATATATATGATATGAGTTTATCTCCCAGGCTGAACGGGATGGAGTCACCGACGTACAAGTCCCCCCTGTTATGAATAGCGGACGCCGTCGGACGGGCCCTGCGTCCCGCCGCCGTGTTTCCCTCCAAGGGAACGAGGGGTGTCACCGGCGGGCGGGTCGTCCCCCGACCCCCCCACCCCCCCCTCCCCCCGAATCCCGGATCCACCCCCCGAAAAAGGGGGTTTCTTACCTGTTGAGCCAGGACGAGCAGGACGGTCGGGTAGAGCAGCGACAGCATCTCCGCAGCGTCCGCAGTCTTGTTTGAGCTCCGAGCGGGGACTGGCAGCGAGAGGGAGAGGGTGAGGGAGGGAGGAATGGAGGGAGGGAGGGAGGGAGGGAGGGGTGGACGCTGGAGAGAGGGGGAGAGGGAGAGCGTTGACCCGCTGGAGACGGCGGCACAAAGCCCCCCTCTGTCTCCCCTCAAACTCCCAAACACACCTCCCGCCGCTCGCCGATCCATAGGAGAAATATTTGTCTTCATAACTGCCGTCGCGCGCCGAGGCCTTCGAGAGCCACCGGGTGTTTACTCAGAGCGAACGAGGCGCTCGGCCGAGCTCGCGCCGGATCCGTTCACCGCCGTCGCCCCGGCGGCCGAGTCCCCCCGGCCCTTCGCCGTCCTGCCGCCCCGTACGGCCGCGGGTTCGACAGAACCTCCTCCTGTTGCTTTCCCTCTCTGCTGGTCAACACAGGAACTTGATTCATGTGCGAACTCTCCACGTAGAAGCAGGCGCGGTGCGGCCTGTTTGTTCGGAGGGCGTGGCTCTGCTCGGTGTGGTCCTTCATGTGGACGGCGACGTGTTTGAGCTCACATTCCTCCCTTGTTGACACTGAGTGGAGGGAGCGCTCAGCTCGGGAGAGCCTGGAGGTGGAACTCCACGGAGCTTTTAAATGGAACAAATTAGCTTGGTGCCTGCTAGGACTACAACCAACTCCAGTAATAATCCTTTTTAACTTGGATGGATTGGACTCGGGCGGTGACATTGACTTTTGAGAATCTATTCATGATTTTTTATATATATATATATATATATATATCTGAAAGAAAGTTTCAGCTACAAAACTGTTTGGTACAAACCTTTACCAAAAATATTGCAATAATAATAATGTTGAGCTTTATTGTAAATTGTGTGACTGTTTTAACTGTCGTTAAAGTCATACACAACCATCCTGATCAATCGGCATTAACTGTACTCGACCTAAATCGGTCAAAGTTACTTCTACTTGGTAACGAAGAGAATAGTGTGAAGTTCTATGGATCTGGGAGGACGGAATAGTCCGAAAATGAGTGTTTTTAATATGTATGACGCCTAGTTCCATGAAGACGTCCTTAAGCTCCAGCCCTGTGTTATTAAAGCCAGGCTGAAAGTCGCACCACGCGTCCTGACCAACACGTCGCTCAATTCGGGAACAATTCCAG
The DNA here is from genome assembly GCF_960531495.2 of Zeus faber. Taxonomy (NCBI): domain Eukaryota; kingdom Metazoa; phylum Chordata; class Actinopteri; order Zeiformes; family Zeidae; genus Zeus; species Zeus faber. The sequence goes on along the minus strand of NC_137189.1, from coordinate 48,385,186 downwards.
CCAGGTGAGTTTTGCAGCTGCTGCAGTGTCGTGCCTCCACGTTGTGCCTCTAGGGGGCAGGCAGGGCGACCGGTCCGGCTGCCGCGGGGTGAGGACATTTATACACTGGCTTCATTCATCGCATCGAGGAGCTAACCACAAACACATTAGCAGCTTATTTACCCTTAAACTCCGCAGACCTTGGGGAATAACTGAAACATTTCCGTGAACAGATCTCAAAATAACGCCGATATGAAACGGGTGAGAGAGGACAGATTAAATCTTCACGTCCAAGTCCTCCAAACAAACCTTTCATTTCTCTGGAAAATACTTTATTTCTTTTAATACTATTGGATATGCAACAGTGGGCACATGGACATTTTTAGGATAGTATTACTCTGGTGCTAATGAAATTGAAAGAGTAGAAATAGTTGGAATTAAAAACAGGGAATTTATCTTGCGTCCCTTCTCATTTTTAGGACAGTGTTTTAGTCTCTAATGGGCTTCCCTGTAGTTTTTCTCCTTTATGGAATTAATCATCCTGCCACAACAGGAAAAGCTTCCTCGGCCTCCGTGTTTTTATTTGTGTTATTTCAGCTGTGCAAACAGGCCGATTGCATCTTTAAATTCCAGGGACAATTTGTTTTCCCTTCAGATCAGGGTTGTTCCACAAAACCCTGATGATGAAAACTAAATTCCACTGCACTCATTTTAAGCGGCAACATGAAGTGCACCAAGCCGTTTAACTGCAGCTCCTGAGGACATATCTCCTTATCTAAGGAGATCAAGTGAATTGTTGTGTTGATAGTAAAGGTCGTGAAAACAAGAACTTGTTGTTTGTTGCGTTATCTGGCTTCTCCGTCCGTCGAAACATGAGGATGAAGACGCGAGTTACTGTCAAATCCACCTTGAATGGAGTTGGTTCAAACTTATGTGGGACCTGTTATGCTTCTCCTTATTTTCCGTCATATATATGATGTAACAATGTGGGATGTTGATGTCAAACGAGGCCAAAGTGTCAAATAATGAGGTCTAACGACAAAGGAATCGCCGCGAACAAAGCGCTCAGGATTCCGACCGCTCTGAACGCACCGTTTCCAAAGGTTTTTTTTCCAACTCTGCACGAGCTGACGTCGGCTGGTCACGGATTTCCTTTATTGGTCGTCTGGTCCATCCCCTCCGCTGTGCATTTCTCCAAACAACACCAATAAACAACACCACCGTGCCACACTGCTGCCTCACAGCAAGAAGGTCCCGGGTTCGATTCCCGCCTGGGGGAGCTGTTGGCGCCGCGCTCCGGCGGGTTATCTCCCAATTGGGGGCCTTTCTGTGTGGAGTTTGCATGTTCTCCCCGTGCTCACGTGGGGTTTCCTCCACCTAACATCAGCAAGGACCCCCCACCAAAAAAACATGATCACATCATCGTCCGACCAGCGATGGACGTTTGGAACCAGGTCCCCGGGCGCCCCCCCCCCGGAGGAAGGACAAGCCAGGATGGGTCAAATGCAGAGGCCACATTTCACCGGCCACCCTGAGTCTCCAACGAGCTCGGAGCACGGCAACCAAGGTCAGAACAAAGGTTTGAACGAGGCTGTAGCTCTAATGCGAGTGGAGATTCAGCAGCTGGATTGATCATTTGTTCAGAAACAGATTTTCAGCGACTGATGAGGTGAAATCAGTGAAAGTTCACAGAGAAATTCCAACGGAGCCCGGAAGTGAAGCTCAAACCTCATGGGCTCAGAACGAGGGGCTGGGCGGCTCATTCACAATTACAACCACACACACTGAAACAGCCCCTTTTGGGACAGTGCGGGTTTAGAAGCGCGTCACAATGGTTAGAATGCATAATCTGAGCGGTATTTTCAGAAAAGAAAACCTTCAAAAACATGTTTTGGGGACCTCAGAGACCTACGGTATATTAACATGCGTAAAAAGGAGCGTAATGAAAGCCCTTTTTCACTCCTAGTGGTCTGTGTGTGTGTGTGTGTGTGTGTGTGTGTGTGTGTGTGTGTGTGTGTGTGTGTGTGTGCAGGTAATTTCCTCTTGCCTTAACAGGCGACATTGAATTACAGCGTATTGGCTTATTCATCAAGTTGCTTTCCTGCGAGAGGCAGTAAATCCAAACTTCACCATCAACACCCGTGGGGCTAAGTCTTCTAAGAATAAAGCTCCGGAATGAGAGGAGATTGACTTTCAAGGTCTCGTCAAATAATAAAGTCTTGCCATCACGAGGGGCGGTCTAAACGTGTGTCGTGCAAATATGTTAGTACACACTCGGTGGTGTCATTTAGACCCCATTTCCCACTCTCAACACATCCAATATGTCATATGGATGACATATGGGGGCGGTAGCTCAGGAGGTAGAGCTGGTGGTCTAGTCATCTAAAGGTTGCTGGTTGGATCCCAGGCTCCTCCTGCTAGCATGCTGTAGTGTCCTTGAGCAAGACACTTAACCCCTAATTGCTCCTGATGGCTGCGTCCGTCGGTGTTTGAATAATTGTAAGTCGCTTTGGATAAAAGCGTCTGATCAATGACGAAATGTAAATGTAATGTAATGTCATGCTTCAGAAAACATGGACACTTGATGAATTTGAATGTACTGCTTTTCCACTTCACTGTCTGCACACCCATTATCTTTTTGTTTCAGTTATTCCATGCAGTGAAGCAGGATGGCATAAAAATCTAATTGAGTTTTGTATGGAGTGCTTATGAACGGGTAAATTGGTCCTTAAAATGCATTCATTGTTGTCGGTGGTGTGTGCGCAGCGGGCGGGAGGTGAGGAGAGGTCGCCTCACGAGGGCGACATGGAGCAACGCCGCGGTTTGTCCGTCGCTCCTCAACTGACATTTTGCTGTTGAGGGAGATTTTTTGGCCCTGGAGGAATTACACCGGAAAGTAAACGGCATTGCAGAGATAAGTGAAGCGGAAAGGTTATTTGGACCCTAGACCTTTACAAATAATTAATGTTCGAATGCATCATGGGATAGTATCTTCACATAACGAGGGCAGAGTTTGAAGTTATCTGTTTATTTTGAGGTGATTTCGTGGTTGAACAGGCGGGCTGTTGTGTTTCAGTGTCAGCTTCTGTCGCTGTGAGGTTTTCTACTTGAGCTTCACATGCAAAGTTCTGCACCTGAGACTCCTGAGACCTGAGATTACGAAAAATGCTTAGAACATGGACTCTTATGATTTTTGGAAACGCCAAATGTCTCGCTTTAACAAATTATTTGTTTATACAATAAAAAAATGCAGCAGACATATCACAGGCAATGAACTTGGCATTCAGCCACAGCGAAATTCAATCTGCATGCAAAGTTCATGTTTTGTTCATCCAAAATTGATGAATATAAATGGCGTTGTTTTTACTTAATAACGATAAATACCACAAAATAATAGACTAAAGCCATCAGGTGGGGAACCCATATTTCTCCTTGTTGCATTTAGTGTTGCGCTGAAAAATGGCCAATGAGTTTTGACAATAGCTGAAAACTCAATTTCCCGGGATAGTGTGCTTCTTTTCGCGGGATCACAAAATTTCTCATTTTCTGGAAAAGTTTTAAACCCTAGCTTGGTTTTCTGGTGGCGAATGGTCAAATATCTCAATGGTAAAGAATCTATATGTCAAAACGGTTTTTACTTGACAAGGCTTTTTATCTGATTTATTCAAGGTATTTGAGTAATTCCGTCTGCATTTCTTTTCATCTTATTTGCTTAAAGTTGCTTTTAAAATGTTGATCAACGTGAATTTATTTTTTTAATTGTGTTTGAGACCTTTTATTCTTCAACTTAAATTCAATTTTATTTTTATTTTCTGTCACTCGGTTCCAAACGCTATTTCCTTCATTTGTTATGGAACTCAGTTATTGGGACGTGGGAAAAGGAGACGCCTCATGGACCTCCCTCCTCCCCTGAACCACCCTCAACACAGACGCTTTGTTGGTCTGGTTCTAGTCAAAACCCTTCTCACTGGGGGACTCGATGTCACTGGTTCCCACTGAAGGACTTGCTGACACCTGTGCTGTAGTAGGATGACTCGGTTGCACCACTACTGACAAAGGTTCATCCCGTCGGGTGCTTTGGATGCCAGGGGAGCAGTGACTGCTCATGTCATCTGTTGCATGTATTCTGTCCATCGAACCTTTCTAACTGTGTGTCGATTTTGAGCAGGTACTTTTCTCTGCCGCTGAAACACCATCAGAAAGGTGTGGCTCTGCCTCTCAGAGGGGCGTCCCCACCCGCCCGCCTCAGGGCCCGCCCCACCGGAGCCTGAGAGCCTCATTGCGGTGCTACCTCCCGGCGTGGCATCCCCACAGGGAGACTCAGTTGCTCTGTTTTTGATGGGCTTGGTCGCCGTGGTTGGACTTGAGCCCAGCAGCCGGTTGCTCACGCTCACAGGCCTGAGACACTTTGGTAAGAACCTTTGGAGCCGCAGTCAGGACCTCTGGCGTCTGATACGTGTTGTTGGAGACCCTTCTACGGGGTGGCAGAGAAATGCACCTATTCCTCTCTCCTCTCTCTCACCCCTCCACGTGGCCCCTGGGGGCCAGAGGGCATCCCTCAGGGCGCCTCAGGCTCCAACCTCCGCCTGGTCTCAGGTCCCGGGCGGACTTGAGCAGCGCCCCCCGGCTCTGGGCATCAGCCAGTGGGAGTGGAAGACTGCTGTGTCTTTGACTTCATCAAGAGCCACGCCCCTCTAGGGGTCCGTGACAGAACTGCGAGGGCCTCCGGAGCGAAACCTTTTTTTTTTTTTCGTGGTTTTAATTGGTTTCTTTTACATTTTTGAAATAAAAAATATAAACTGTATATTCACCTACAATACTGAGGGTGGGTTGGTTTTTGTAATGTTGGGAGGAAAGATTGGGATTTCTTTGTCCAGCATTTACTCTGCTGAGGTCTTCTCTACCCTCATCAGGTGAACAATAAAAATGAAGTATTCCTGGCCAGTGCAGAGCCTCTGCTCTGGAATACTTTACTATTTATTTATTTATTTCATCTACTTTCCAAGAGGGCCCTTGCCAGGAAAACCAGCACAGAAAATAAAAACCTTGGGATAAAAAGAGTAAAATATAAAAACCATCAGCAACATGATAATTCATATTGAAACAGGTCGCCAACACTGTTGTTTAAATACTCTGGGTCTCCCTGTAACTCATTCCAGGATGGAGCTGGAAGCTGCCTTTACACTGCCGTTACCCACAATACTTTTGGAAGTGACACATTTTTAGAGTTAATGGCTTTAATTTTCAAGCAGTGGATGCTCTGGTTGAGCACCTGCCTCTCGCCCCTCTCTCCGTCTTCCAGGCAGAATGGCATTGTGTGGGCGGAGCCCCGTCCTCCACCTCCCGCGGAGCGTCAGCGTCCACGCTCCCATGATCCTCTTCGGCCTCACGCTCCCGCCCGACGCCGCGGAGTGACGCAGCGCCAGGTACCAACCTGCTCCCGACATCCGGGCTCCGCCCTCGTCTTCCCTCTAAGACCTCCGCTTTCTTTTCTCGAAAATTCTTCTTCTGATCGATCAATGTGTTTTGTTTTTCCTCGCTCACCTGAGGCTGCGGTGATATATTTGGTAATTTATTGTGAACGTTCCTCAATTTTGACGGTTCACTGACCACAACGAGCTACGCCGCTGAAGCAAGCTCACCGCGGCTGTCTTTCTGCTTAGTATGCATTCTTGCCAGGAAAGGTGGACCCCGCCACCAACACTAGAAGCATCATATAGAGGAGCACATGCATAATGCAAAAAGCTTCAATGGCTGTTTCTTATTAGGTGCCAGCAAATTATTCTGATTCATTATTTTAACAAAATAATCTCACAGATTACAACTTTAATAATGATTACATACAATTATAACATGTCATGTAATGGTGGTAATATTTAATGCCATATGACAGAAAATAATATTTTGACATCACTTCAAATTGCAGCCCGGCTGGAAAACACAAATTAAAAACAAACTGTGGTCAGTAAATCAGGTTTCCAGGCCTGATTCTGTGCCCGGGGAATCAGGGTGTTAAGCAGGTTTAAGCAGGTTGAAGGTTTATGGAGTTTAATAACTCAGTTTTATCCATAAAACAACCCTCGTGGTGAACAATAACTACAGCAGTGACTACAGCAGTGGTTCTCAATGGGTGGTTCTGGATCCCAAACCGGGTCACAGGTCCATTTGGTGAGGACGGCGCGTGTACAAGTCCTTTTATTGTCATGAGTATTTCGTGGTTTCGATATTGTCTTGGTCTTGTCATAATTTGCATTTTATTGCTATTTAGATAAAACGGTATTTTGGAAGCGCGGGAAATTCCTGTTGGTTCAGTGGCTTTTTATTTTGTATTTTTAACAGTGTGGTTGACTGCACTATTCATGTTGTGAAAAAAAGCTAAATGTTTTAAATCTTAATTTACATTTGGGCATTTGGGACGAATCTGGATCCTGAGGTGAGACCAGTTGCAAACCACTTGACTTTGGAATGTTTGGAATGTTTTTTTTCCACCATGTGAATAACCTGGGGAACAGTATTTGTGAAATATAATGTCTTTGGGAGTTCTTGAAAAGGTAAGTTATTACAAGTCGCTTCTTTAAAGTGAATCGTACGTACAGTCGTTCAGCATCATTTGGTGAAGTTTTGTGTCAAGGCTGCGATCGATGCAGCAAAGACAACATCACAGCGACTCCGTTCCTAATTCTCTTAAAGGACGTTGTGACTCAGATCTGAAACAATTAATTGAGGCCAGAGTGAAAAAAAAAAAAAATCAACATTATCCTTCATCTTTTTATTTTATTTTAACCACTACCACCATGAAATATAATAATCGTTTAATGTGACAAAATGTGGTCGCGTGTCGTGGTGAAATTCCGAATCCCTCTGCGAGCGTCCTGCCTGGTTTCAGCACCTTGCCGAGGCTCGGATTCTTTACTGACAAGACGGGAATGTAAAATGTGGATCCTCGGAAAAACACGATGCAAACCTTTATTTACTGGGATATCTATCTGTTGAGAATTTCACAACATGCAGCAAGGCATTCTGCGGGAAGTCCAAAGGACATTCTGACACGCATTGGGTTCTTCAGAGAAGTAGCGGTGTGCGAACTTCACATTCACAACACCCACAGACTGGAGGCGAGATAAGAGTAGAGAATGTGAGCATTGCTTCCATGGAAGAAAGCACCAACTATTGCATTTTGCCATCACGGTCACATGGCCTGAGCCGGCGGCTTGATAAGATGATAACACGCGTTTTACATTTTCTATTCAAATTCTACACATTTTAACTCAGGACCGGAGGGACCGGTCGGAGATGTTGGGGTCTAAATCGAGCCGCTCCAAATGGAGGCTGCGTTTCGGTCGGACGACCTGAATCTGCACCAAGACGCTCGCTTACCGGGGACGGAGCCTTCTCTTCTAACCTCGTATTTGCGTCAACCTTGGAGGTTTGTCACCAAACCCGCAGACCAGGGTGGAGGCGAGGCCCTCAGGAGCCTCCGTGGCTCGTACGATGTTTACTGCTGCGGCACACGCTCTGACTTCACCCACTGTGGAGTTTTTTTTTTTTTTATAAAGTTGTTTATAACGTTGTGTGGAGTTGTTTATAAAGAAAAAAACACCATAGAAACCGAATCTTAGTGGTTTTTTTTTAGTGTTGCTGCATTCTGCTGTTGCTGCTGTTGCATTCTGCCCTGCAGTTGCTGCAGGGGGATGGTGGCTCAGGCGGTAGAGCTGGTGGTCTAGTGATCTAAAGGTTGCTGGTTGGATCCCAGGCTCCTCCTGCTAGCATGCTGTAGTGTCCTTGAGCAAGACAATTAACCCCTAATTGCTCCTGATGGCTGCGTCCGTCGGTGTTTGAACAATTGTAAGTCGCTTTGGATAAAAGCGTCTGATCAATGACTAAATGTAATGTAATGTAATTCTGAGCTGTCCAACTACTCCTGAACCAGTGGTTCTCAAAACCCCCTTCAAGTATGTGCATCGTATGTTTTTTTTTTTTAACATGATATTTAAACAATAAAAAAAAAGAAAAAAAATATATAGATATATATTTCAGAGTATATCCATGCAGTATTCCCAAGGGGTACGAGTAACCCCATTTGAGAAACACTCTCTTAGATGATCCACTCAGCTGCGAGGATCCTGTTTTTCTCTCCAGCAACAGACCATCAGACCACTCTGCTACTTGAGGGATCGAGCACTTCAGACTGCTCCAGTCATCACCGTGCGTATTTGGGGGAAACACAATGTTTGAGTTGACATAAGATGTTACCAGGGATGGCAAGTTGGAAACTGTTGCTCAACGCTGCCGTCTACTGGCATAATGAGCCATCGCAGCCATTCAAGGGGAGGTTTTTAAAGTCTTTTGCTGAAAAAGCCACTCTGATTATGCATTCGAGCCATTGTGACATCCCTCTAAACCCGGACTGTACCCAAACAAGCTGTTTCGGTCTGTGCAGCTTTAATTGTGAATGAGCAGTCAAGTTCTGGATTCTCTGAGCCAATGGGGTTTGAGCTTTGGTCCGGGCTCCGTTTGAATTACTCTGTAAACTCTCACCGTTTTCACTTCATCAGTCACTAAAATCGGTTTTGAGGCAAAACATTAGCAAACCAGCTGCTGAATCTTCACTTATATTCGCTTTAAAATTAAAATTGAATTGAATTTGTTCCGACTTTGCCGCGCCGCGCTCCAAGCTTGTGGGAGACGCGGATACCACACCAAATGCACCTGGATCTTTGGTTTCAAGTAAGCGTCGAAAATAAAATGTGATAAATAAGTACATCTCCAATAAAAACACTGTTTCCATTGGTTTTGTTTGGAGAAACGTGCAGCGGATGGGATGGAGCAGATTAATCCTGAGCGTTTTGGTCACAGCCATTACTTTGTCGTTAGTTTACCTCATTATTTGACACTTTGGCCACGTCTAATATCAACATCTCACAGTGTAACATCATATCCATGACAGAAAATAAGGAAAAGCAGAATCAGTCCCATTTAACCAGTGTTCAAGGCTCCCTTTTCCCAAACCAGCACTAATTGATTCAGTGGTTTCATGTTGTGCCCCATTGTACCAAACACAAATTCCCCCTTGTGCATGAAAACATCATCATTCATAAAGATAAATATAGAAAAATATGTTTTATTTAGAAATAATTTGGTGGGAAGCATTTACATCTCTACATACAGTATAGCCCATCTTTAAACAATGACTACCAACGACCATTTTGCTTCCATTGGCTCCATGATTACTGTTGGAAACAAACTCAGGTGAAAGTATAAATATTGAATTTTAGTTTTACTCAAAGTACCTTTACACAGGGTTTCCACATGTATTTAAAAAGTCTGAAATACAATAATCTGAATTTTAGGCCTCGTGTAAACGTCTTCAAATGCATTAAATACGATTTTGACAGGCCCAAATCGATTGCATCATTAAGGTAAGTAAACTGTGCAGCCCGGCCGCTATTTATGGGAGCGCGCCAGGCCAGCGTGTCGCGTTGTGGTGCGTGGGCAAACCTGGTGTTTCCGCTCATCAAAAAAGAACAAAAAAACCCAAAAACAAGTCACCTCTGGTTAGGGTTAGTTAGTTAGTTAGTTAGTTAGTTGAAATAGTTTACGTTAACGTTACTTTCATCTCATATGGGTCTGTGCACGTTCAACGGGATCTCGCTCAGGAACAGAGCATTTAGTGCTCGGTTGCACCCTGTGCCGGAAAACGCTCGAATTAGAAAAAACTTTGGGCGTAAAAGCATCAGTCACATGAGAAGTGGCAAAAACAAAGCTTCTGTAAAAAGCCTCCAGCAAACTTTTATCCGTTTCGTCGACGAACAGCTACGTCATTTCATTTTGTTTATTTTACAATGACGGAATCCGTCTCACGCCTCCTTCCTGCGACCTGCGGGCGGGGGAAGAGGGGAGCGATGTGGGGGAGCGTTTCCCCCGGAGGAGCTTTTGTCTGTTTTTTGCCGGCGACCAGAACCCACACGCTCAGAGGCCACAAAAGGCAGAAGTCGTCCCGGCCCCTCTTTGACGACAAAGACGCAACGCAGACTCGCGTGGCGTCGACGCCACTCCGCGCCGGCAGCGTGGAGCCCGGCGGTCCCCGGAGGGGCGACCTCCGGGCGGCGTTCTCATCCGAGCCAGCATCGAAAGCGGAGGTGCTCTGGACACACGGTGGCTAAATGTCAACCGTATGAAAGCCGTGACAACAACGGGCCGAGCTGTTCCAAAATCATCACGCTCCCCCGATTCCCACATCGCTGAAACCTTCAAGTGCGGAAAGGGCGCCACGCCCGATGTTGGATTGGCGGATTTCCTGAAGAGGGGACCTCATCTCAGAAGTTAAGGGCCCGTTCTCGTCTAAATCAAGCAAACAGGACGCGGCGGTTGGACCTGCGTGCATGTTTCTGGGAAGGCCAGCAGGTACAGTCAAGGTCCCATTTTATGGGGCGCGCCAGAGCCCAGGACTTGCCCAAACATGTCAAAATCAATCATCCGCTCGCATGGTTTTTCATGTCACTGCTATGCGGATGATACTCAACTCTATCTGTCTTTCCTGCCTGATGACCCCACTGTCTCGACGCGGATCTCGTATTGCCTCGCTGAGACATCCACCTGGATGAAGGATTACCATCTTCAACTAAACTTGGCAAAAACGGAACTGTTGGTCTTCCCGGCCAAACAAGGTATGTACCACAACATTGCTATCAAAATTGACTCTTTATCTCTTGCTCCTACCAAGGCTGCAAGGAATCTAGGTGTCACTATCAATGACCAACTGACATTCTCAGACAATGTTGCCGCCGTCTCTTGGTCTTGCCTCTCTTAACAGTCTTGCCGGCCTGTGCGGCGAAGCCGCTGCAGATGATATGGAATGCGGCGGTGAGACTGGTGCTCAAGCAGCCAAAGAGGGCACACGTTACTCTGCTGCTCATCCAGCTCCACTGGTTACCTGTAGCCGCTTGTTTACCTGTAGCCGCTTGTTTACCTGTAGCCGCTTGTTTACCTGTAGCCGCTTGTTTACCTGTAGCCGCTTGGTTACCTGTAGCCGCTTGGTTACCTGGAACGAGGTGCCAAAAACCACCAGAGCAGGGGCCTCCCTCTCTGTCTTTAAGAAGCACTTGAAGAGCCAGCTCTTTAGAGAGCACCTCCTCTCCTAACTTACAATTACTTAGCACTACTTAGCAGTATTTATTTATTGTTACACTAATGTTTCTGTCGCAATGTAGCTTGAATGTTATTCTTCCTTGTAAGTCGCTTTGGATAAAAGCGTCTGATAAATGACTAAATGTAATGTAATGTAAAGTAAATGTCTGATTTATTAGCGAGCACGACATAATTGTTGCCGTCACATTAGTAGATTTTTCTTCCATTAGAAATTCTAAAGCAAAGTGTGATGAACTATCGTGTTCCACATTAAAGGGGTGGTTCAGCCATTTATCAAATGTTGATATTGTTTCACTGAGCCTCCGGGTGGTATGCGGGACAGGAGTAATGGTGTCTACCTCACACAGTTCTAGCTGTTCTAGGTGGTTATTTTGGGGGGGAGGGGGCGTCTGAGCACAGCTAGAACCATGTGAGGAGGCTGCCATTGCTACTGTCCTACACACCACATTGGAGGTAAGTGAAACTATATTCAAATTTGGAAAATTTTGGAAAAACAAAAGTGACCTATCCCTCAACGGTTGCAAAAAAATATAAATAATGTAGCCCTACTGGATTTCTTGGTTAATTTTAAGTGCTTATCAACAGCACAATACTAGATATACCAGAAGTAATGGAATAATGCTCATAAAAGGTAAACCTGACCCAGAGACGTGTAAAGGTTGTTTTCTGTTTTGGACCAACTTGACCTCAGGAGCCCGGCGTCCATCTCGAGGGATGGGGCCCAATGTGAATTTCAAGTTTTTTGAACCTCTCCAACAGGAACATGCGAAGCGCTATGGAGGAGCTCAGCTTGTTGCTGCAGGGAGCTGGGGACCCCACACACCACACAACACTTTTAAAAGTAGTTTCTCCACATGGCAGCTGGACAGACTTGTGAAATCCATGCGAACAGCAAGGAGAGTCTACCAGTCTTCCCTCCATCGTTCCGCGGCTGGGATTGAGAAGCCGCCAGTGGTAGAGAGTGCTCTTGCAGCCTGGCCGTCCCTTCACCAGTACATGGATACGGTGAGGAAAAGAACAAAACCCCCCCCAAAAAAAAACAAAAACTCCCAAACTCTGGGACAGCATCCTTCAACACAACGGAAGCAGCCCTGAACGATCTTGACCAAGCTGTAGTTCTACATGACTGTCGCCCGGGACCTTCAATCCCGTGTTGAAGAAGTATCAAACAGACAAGCCGGCCACGCCTTTCCTCAGCAGAGACTCGGCCGAGTTGATGGAGGTAATCATTTATACGGGTAGCACCTTATTGTCACACAACTGTGTCACTACTGATTCATGTCTGCACTGTGTTAATGAAGAACAGGTCAGTTCTTTGTTCCTTTGCCAACCTTTGTTTGTGTATTAGAATTATGAGAGCAATCATTCACTCCTGAGATTGTCTTTTGACGGGGTCTTCGAGGAGAGAGGTCCTGCAGGACATCACTGCTCTGCAGCCAACCAAGCTGTTTGCAGCCCACGGGAAGAACTGGCTCCAACCCCAGGACACCGACACCCGCTGGGGTGCCGAGTCGGTCCTCAGGGGAGTGTGGTAATCAGTGTGCTGCTGAATATATTCAGTATACACATTCATGTCAGGAGGAAATATCCCCTGAAATGCATCATCTCGTAAAGTTACCGAACATGTTTACGAGCTAGAGATGCACCGGTTGCAGTTTTCTTGCCCCATTCCTGTTTCTGATTTGAAGTCTGACCTGCAGATTCCTACTGCCGATCGGCTGCACGTCACCGACGAATACGTCCTGTGGTTGGAGAGCTGCACATAAGGACTACGGCTGCAGCTTTCAGTTACTACACCAGTGAGTTTGCTGATTTTGACACCGTCTTTATTATTGTTCATTATTCACTATGAAACAATAAAGGAGCATGAAACTGTCCCTGAGTTCCAATAAAATTGAATTCAGCTGGCGCAGGTTGGCAGGTCTGCCAGCACAGGTTTAAAAAAATGATAATAATAAAAAAACAAAACAGAGTTTAACAAATAGAAGCTTAAAAGCTTAAAGCTTGAAGATTAATATGTTATCCCTACGCATTTTGTATTGGGATATCATTTGAATGGGGAATTCTAAACATATTTTTATACCTATGAATCGGACAGAGCCCCGCTGCCGGCTGTGTGACCGTACTATCACGGTGGGCTCACGGCGACGGGGACGGGGAGGGTGCTGCCCAGCGACAGGCTTGCGGTGCATTTCAAACGGAGGCTGGGCTTCACCCGACTGCAGGCGGCTGCTCTCGTCCCGCCGCCGTACGGCCTTAGCCCCGCCGACGGGGCCGCTGCGGCAGGCGCGGCGGCTCAAAATCCACCGGCTGTGTTGTGTGAGCCAAACATTTCAAACCTCTCTTCCTTTCATATTTAATACACATTATGGAGACAGACGGGGCCGTGTCTACTTATTTTTTTTATTAAAATGGTCGTTTGTTTACCTGGCAAAATAAATAACCTCTTGAAAAAAACTACGTAAATAACCTTGCATCCGTCCCTTAAATAAAGAATTGCCGATAGTTTAAAGGACGTTTTTTTATTTAAAAAAAAACGGCCTAATCTTGAACAATTACGCAGTGATACTTTATTCAGCTGCAGAATTCATGGGTATTAATTTTCCATTTGATAATTTTTTTTTTTTTTTTTTTTTTTTTTTGCCAATTTCCTTTGACCCCATCACAGTGCCAATCACAAACTGATGAATAACTGGGAAACAGTTTATTTTAATCCTTAACAGAATGATACAAATAAAAAAATAAAAATAAAATATTGAATTGCTCGTCCTACTTGCAGGTAACAAAAATAAAATATCACAAAATGGGATAAAATGAACCCAAAAATATCATTGCCATTTAAATTGTATTAGAGCTGCAACCGATGTTACTATTACCTGGCAACAGCAACACACACACACACACACACACACACGAAAGCATGCGATTGAACATTCATTCACACACACATTTACAGAAACCCACATCTCCAATCGTATGTGTGTGTGTGTGTGTTGCTGTTGCAGTAATAGTAATATCTAATTAGAGTCAATTATAACCAGGAGCTGAGTTGTGGAGGCACATTATCTCATCCCAGACACAAAGAGGATTTGAACCTTACTTCTGTCATAACCTCATGAATGTCCTGTATTTGGGTTATTCCGTGTTCTCTTTTGTTTATTCAATGCTAACGCGGTCGGTGTCACGTATGCACAAAGAAAGCTTTTTGAAACTTTTCAACCTTTTAAATGCCATTTCAAACAATTGACTATGGAGAACATCCGTGAGTTTGAAATTCCTCCTTTAAAGGCGCAGTGTGAAAAAATCACGGAGCGGACTCGGCAGAAATAGAATATAATATTCACAAGTACATTTTGAATTAGTGATTAATCACGTGAAAATAGGATTCGTCGAAACTTACAATGAGGCGTTTTGGTCTACATAGGGAGCGGGTACGCTTCACGGAGGCTGCCATATTGCACCGCCATGTTTCTACAGTAGCCCAGAAGGGAGAAACCAAACTGGATCTAGAGACGGCCTTTGACATGGTTCGCGAGTTTCGCGGCCACCGTCTCTTCCGCGGAGGCCGCCGTGTTGCACCGCCATGGGCGACGGGTGTTCAGTTGGTGGCCATCTGCAACCTCACCCCCAGATGCCACTACATTCGACACACTGCAGCTTTAAAGTGTCTTAGCAAAGATGCAGCAACAGCAGTGCTGCCGGATGAAAGGGACATCAGCACGGTGATGCATTCACACGACCCGGGAAAGAAGAGAGAACCTCAACAATATATCTTGTTTTAACATCCGATTTCTCAAATGCAGGTATTTTATTCAAAACTTTATCTGAAAAACAATCGAGCAATTATCCCAAAAATAATACATATAATCAATAATCAATTTGTATCGATGCATAACTGATTAGTATAATTACATAGATGCAGAGAGTTTCATTATAATAATAATAATTGAAGAGTAATTAAACAGACATAATAATTTAAATAATTTGATCATGATCTTTCAAGGTCTAAATCGATGTCCCCAAAACTGAAATTAAGTGTACTATTTATTAATTGTATTAAATGAATTGTTGTTGTTTATGTTTGTTAACTATTTTTATGAATCATTTACTCATTTAATCATTTACATCTTCAATTACTTGCGTTTTAATGGTCGCCACGAGGGGGCGGCAGTGGACCGTCTGATTCGCCGATATTAGACCAGACTTCAATATGAAGGGAGTTTGGGTTCTGCAAGGATGTGCGTGTGTGTGTGTGTGTGTGTGTGTGCGTGTGTGCGTGCGTGCGTGCGTGCGTGCGTGCGTGCGTGCGTGCGTGCAGGTCCGCCTCCCTGATGGGCTGATAACTGTGCGGCTCCTTCATAGCGATTGAAGCTGCAGGTCATGAAGTAAACATAAATCTAAGATGCAGAGGCGCAGTTAAAATGCAGAGGCTGCGAACACAGGAAACTGAAACCACAAAACACCAGTTTGTCACTTGTCCTTTTGACTAACTCAGCTGCAGTGACGTGTCCCAAGTCAACTCTAAAACATCTTCAAAGCAGATTTAAAAGTCCGCCTGGTTCATCTTTATTCCTGCCCGCCATTTCACTCCTGAACAATTGAACTTTTTTATTTTCCTTAATCTCTGTTCGTTTGGCTCGTCAGCTCCCTGCTTGGTTGTTGATGTCGCGCCTCGACGGCCACATCGAGTCACAGCACCACGAGTACAGTGGAATCAGAACGGCTTCATGGCGCCAGGAGCATGAACATGGACTGGGAGTTTGTTTGTGATTATTGCTGCTTGTCTACCGACGAATACCATGGAAGAAAAGCTAAACGGTCTGGGAAAAAATAAAAAGAATAAAATAACATACAATTAAGTAAATGAAATAGAATAAAAACTTAAGTCAAAAACGAAATCGCATTTGCAAAAAACACAAAAAATAACCAGCCCTGACCGCGCAGGATTGTTCCAAAACCTCTGTGTATTGCGGAATTAATGGAAACTGATACACAATTTAAGACTGGGTGGTTTAGAGAAACAGGAATGGTTTGTTATCACCAAAAAAGTATGAATAAATGTTGCCCCTGATCTACTGCCCCTCTCCAAAATGACTGGTTTGACAGCTGCTTGTGTCTCATAGACCAGGATCGTATTCATGTTACTATTCATCAAAATCCTTAAAATGCAGCTTCAATGTTTTTATTCATCAACATCCTTCAAATGCAGCTTCAGTGTTTGGCAAACTGGAGAATCTACGGTGAAACAAGTCTTTCATTTACTCATTCACACCGCAATGAGCGGTTTGATTCAACGTCAGAGTCCAGTCGTGCACAAAATGCACAATAACAACAGCTACTGTACAGCGCCTTCTCAAAGCAGCACACACATCAAACCAGGCGCGACTTTAAATAAGAGAATGAGCGTCATACGTGGAACCTGTTTGTGATCTCGGAGTTAGTTCTCAAATTAAAAAAGTTGAATTGAGTTTAAAAGGTTTTTCTGACATAACGTGTGGATCAGGACGATGAGGCCCTGGGGGGCCCCTGAAGCATCATGTGAGGTATGGATGTTAATCACCAATATGAGTGTGTGTGTGTGTGTGTGTGTGTGTGTGTGTGTGACTGAGTGATGCAGGACCAGCTGGTGGAGGGTGTGCAGGAGCTTATTTCTTTCTTGTTAAATAATAGTTATCCTACTCCAGTTCATATCGTACTTTATATCTAGATGATTATGGCATATGCTGCTTTGTATGTGTGTGTGTGCGCGTGCATGCGTGCGTAAGATACAGGGATGGACGGTTATCAAAGGGTTAGAGTTCATTGCAACCAAATGTTCTATAATTGATATTACGAGCGCAGGCCTGTTCAAAATGTAAAATTTTCTCAGACATTTCAAAGCAACACTATTGAACTTTTTTTTATCTTAAATTGTGACCCACCGCAGACTTTAACTTTAACTACGTTTTGTGGCTTTTGACTCATTTGCATCATTTAGAAGTGAAGGATCAGAGCCTCAAAACAAGGTGTCACTTGTGCAAATCAAGCAAATATTTTTAAAGCTATGATTTGTAATTAACAAGGGCGTAGCAAACTGTGATTCTGAGATAATCACCTTCAAAATGTTCCCCCACACTTGGCTTCATTCAGCCAGCTCCCAGAATGCAAATGGTTGGAGGACCAACACAGCCGCATGGGTACTTGTCACATGACCACTTGACAACCTGCTGAATGGGGACTTGTCACATGGCCACTTGACACCCTGCTGAATGGGGCAATCTCTGCATTGTTCTTGTGTTTATAGGGAATGTTGAACAGCGTCATCAACACACAACATCTTTTGTTTTTAAAAAGGCTTTTATTTAACAGTAAGAATATACATGTTTTAAAAAAGTGGAATTATTTAGGAGTTCAACACAACAAAATGTAGATTCTATCATCACAACATATAAATGTGCGTATGCCAAATGTCTTCAAAGTTGTTGGAGTTATTATGTGGGCTAACCCCACCCTACCCCAGCTACACCCTGAGAGCCTGTTTGGAGCCTCTTTTAATTTTATTTTCGCCCCTGGCTGCATTTCCAGGTAAACTTGAGAATCTTGTTCATTGCTACTTGTTCATAATCTACATCACCAGCCTCAACAGACTTCATCACGTCATCAACTTCTATAACAACAACAACGGGCGTATCGTCGGTCTCCTCCAGTGGTTCTTGAAAATATTCTGTTTATTGTCACATTCAGGTTGAAATCCCCCGTTTGAAATGTTTTCCAAGTCCTGAGTAATATCAGGTTCAGCGGCACTGTCATTCTCAGCGTCGCTGTCGGAGAACTGACTATCATTGCGGAAAATGAAGTCCAGTACGCGCTGCTAACACTGACTAGGATCTATCGCACTGGTCAGATTAAGGTCCGAAATATGAATCAGAGCTTCCGCAACCTGCTTTGTGTAATCTATAACAACACGGAGATGAATGTTTTCACAGACAAGTGGAACCAGATCCTTGTCTTGTTTACAGAAGTGATGTCAGCATAACTTCTTTGTTGTTATACATTGGTATACGGCCCCTACACCATAATGTCTCTGTGTGTTTGTGTAAAAGTAGTAAAATTAAAAGGTTGAACTCTATCAAAACAGTTTCACATTGTGACTTCACATCACATGGAATATGGAGGAATGATCTTCACCTGGACTGTCGCTTTAAAGGAAACCATCGGTCCGCGTTGTTCAGCGTCTCGGTAAATGAACTGTGTTTCCCCATGTAATATAACTGGAATATTGAACTCCACAGTTTAATATTTATCTACTAATTATAAATCAAACTCAGTTTTGAAAATATGTTGACAGATAAAAAAAACACATAGGAACACGAATCTGGAAAAATCAAATTTTCCTCCCAGAAAGGTTTTTTCAACTTATTTGGCAGCTCGTGGCGATTTTAGAAATGGGCAACAATGTGGGTTTTGCTGCGGTGGGTCACAAAAAACAGCTTCAGAATCATTTTGATGGCACACTGACTTGAAATATAGAGAATGGCACCTCTTTCATTGTGCAAATGCAAGGGCCGCTGTAACCTGTGTGTACATGTTTGCATTTGTAACATAGACTGTTATGAAACGTGGCCGATGAGGTTCAAATTTGTCTGGTAAAATAAATTATTTTCCGACACTGAGTTCTACGACAGTGGTGTAAAAGTGAAATTGCACTCAGAAACTGTAGGGGCATGTTATCCCAAATACCAAAAGTTACCTAGTGCTGCTTAAATGGAACAGTTTATCAAAATGTCAATGATTCAGTCTTGTGTTCCAAAACGGGAGATGAAACTGTCGGTTAAAGTCATGCACCGGGGGAAAGACGCTCTTTGACTCAGTCTCAGCGTCCTGAGGCCCCGCCCCTCTGCTGGCTATGTCTAAATTGCACGAAATTGGACACTCCATGTCCTTGGGTCCCTAGCGATACAACCGCCACGTGTGAAGCACATCAAGTAAACGGTTGTTGAGATAATCAAAGGACATACATACAGAGCGTATAGCTCTGAGTTGCCACTTCCGAGCGTGTTTCTGCCTTATGTAAAGCTAGGGCAACACAATGTGGACCTATCTGGCCCTACACTAACTGCCGATTTGGCAATGAATTTAGATCTGGCGGAGTCGTGGTAGTCCAGGGTGGTCCGGGGTAGTACAAGGTAGTCCATGGTAGTACAAGTAGTCTCCGGGGTGGTCCTGTGTAGTACATGGTAGTCCAGGTTGTCTCCAGGGTAGTCTGGGGTAGTCAAGGGTGGTGCAGGGTAGTCAAGGGTAGTACAGTGTTGTGCAGGTTAGTCTAGGGTCCAGAGTAGTACAAGTAGTCTCCAGGGTGGTCTGCGGTGGTACAGTGTAGTACAAGGTAGTCCTGTGTAGTCTAGGTAGTCTCCAGGGTAGTCCAGGGTAGTCCTGGGTATTCCTGGGTAGTCAAGGGTGGTGCAGGGTAGTCAAGATGTGCTGGAGTGCTGGAGTAACAATGAATGGGCCCCTGCACAATTTGTGACCCACTATGCCGTCCTTGACTTGAATGCAGTTTTTTTCTTCTAATTAATCTTTGAGGTTTTTTTCTCTGCACCCAATTTTCTGTCTGACTTTATTTCATTTTCTGCAGTTTCCCAACGTTCCAGCTCCCCGCGGGCAACACAACAAAGTGAGGCTGTCTTTCAAATCGCATTTAATGAACGTATCGAAGAACGACGATCTTGGCCACGCCTAGAAGCCGGAAGTGCAGTTTAAGTGACTCTCTGGTGTTCAAGAGGTCCTGGTTTCAAGCCTCCCTTGTACTGAGGCGCTTTCCTGCAAGACGGCTCTGAGTGGGGCAGAGGACAGTCCCAGAAGAGGTTGTTAAAATGAAAAATTCCTCTTTTCACAGTGTTAATTTATATTAAAGCTGCCAATACTTTCAAGTGAACCATTCAAAATGGTAACTTCAATGTTCATCAACTTTTCTGACTTTCTTTTTTGATAAAAAGTTTGGCTCTGAATCAGTGAGTCGAGCTTTTTGACTCAATTCAGCCCGTGTGTCTGGCTGCAGTTTGACCAGGTGACCTGCGGCCCATGAGTCGTACATTTGTATTCATTCAAAATGAAAGAATGGTTAGAGACTGGATCACCGACGCTGAATGCAGGGGGAAAAAAATTGTGAAAGTGGATGAGAAGTGGAAAAAATCTTGAGGAAAAAAATCTTGAGGAAGGTTCCAGCTCTACAGAGACAAACAGCTGGTAGGAAACACAGTTCTATGGAATGTGAACACATGAACATTACATCTTGGTGTATTTCTCCACTTGGTCGAGCAGTTCTCTCTATCAGAACCAGTCAGCTGATCACCTGTCAGACACACAGGTGGCTCAGTACACGTCATAGACCATTTTGTACCAAAAACAAAAGTGCATTTTGAGCCGTACTGTATGACATTGGAGATGAAATTGTGGGAAAGTGGGTTTTATAGTGTCACCGTTATAACATGTTCAGGCTCTGAAATGTGACTCAGCAGTGAGTTTTTGACAGGTATTCTACTTTTATTTAGCCCTCCCACCCAATATCACCACCAGTCGTCATTGTCAATGCCTCATTTTGCTAATATCAAACATGAAACCTCAGCCAGCTTCCCTTCACTTGCCATGTTTTCCCTTTCAAAGGATGTACAGTGTACACATTTCTACCTTTATTTGTCCTTATCAAAGTTGTTGCTGAACACTTTTTGAAGTGGTTTTCTGTTTTTGCCTTTAATTAAAGTGGTCTGAGCTGATAAAGAAAGGATGCGACGGGGAATTCATTCAAGAGTAACCTTCAAAGTAATTGACTGATCTGAATTGCATATGTACGAGGTGGTATGGTTGAGGTGGAGAGAAAGAGAGAGAGATTGGCAGCAATGGAGATAAGACCATCTGAAAAGGATAGACAGACTGGCGGAGCGAGAGAGAGAGATACAGGAAGGGCTGGGCTGGAAGATGGACAGACAGACAGTGGAGAGACTGAGGCTCAGAAATGCACCGGGAGATCGACGAGAAGAATGCACGCCACTTCAAGCGAGAGACTCAAAAACAATATCCAGATAACAGAGCAGACAGGCCAGTGTCGAGCTGAAAGGGATCTCTTGATTTGCTTGTGCTGGGCCGGAGATTTCACACGGCACCAAAGGCTTGGGCCGCGTCCTGAGCTATTTCCGTCCAGCGACACCCCAGCTTGACGGAAATCTGTCTGGCATTCGCGGTGCCCGCTGCAAAATCTGCTCTTCTTGGAAAGGCTCTCGGACTATACACTCCGTTGTACTCAGCAGCCTCTGCTGTAAACCCAGTGAAATGGGATGATGTTAAACTACTATTGACAAATCTGAAGCCGCAAACAAAAAATGTCAGCACCAAGGGCCGCTGCGCGATCTGGACTCTTAACAGTTAGAGCAGCCACGTCCTTGACAACGAAAAGGCAGATGCTGCGGGATTCGGTGGAGATAAAATGGAACAAAAACCATGACCATGAGACTTGTCCTCGTGGTGATGAATCAGTGCTTTTTACATCGTTCTGGAGTCAAGCACACAAACAGTGACAAGCTCGGTGCCTTGTGCGCGATTTAACCAGTTAAATACCAGGTTTTTATTTGACAGAGCTTTCAGCCAAATAATTTGTTAGAGCGCAAGTCTCAAGGGAAAATAAAGGGATGTTCTCAAAAGGAGAACGAGAGGAATGTCAAGGTTATGGTGCACAGCTGAGCTGGTGAATGGACAGTGTTGAAGGCATCCATTAAGGACATCTTGGTTACCTCCCAAACCTGGTTTGGAGTTACAGTGACAGCTCCAGATGTTTGCTTTGACTTTCCTTTGGCGGCCCTTTATGTACTCTCCCAATTGTGTAGGGGATAGGCCCAAACCGGCCACTGAAACAGCCTTTGACGGAAGACATAATGTCTTATCTTATCCCTGGACTCACTCCACAGAAGGAATGACTTCAATCCTCACAAGTAATACAATACAAGGACATTCAATCATGGAGGTGGCCATTTATTACCATTTGTACAGATTGATTCAATAGCAGCTGTTCAATTATAGCGCATGTGTTTGATGAAGCAAATTGGCAACACTGCACCTCTCCAACACCTTGTCTATTCGAGAGAGTTTTGTGGAGTTCGGGTTTTGAGATGCACCCTTGGAAACCTGGGGTACACAAGTCTAGACTTAGAGATCTCAAGTATGTCGTTTCAAGGGGTCGGTATTAACTTGAACTTGAGATTCTGGACAAATGCTAAATATTTATTTCACATTTACAACATATTTTCAGGCACCGCTGCGTTGATCAGGTTGCGCTTCGCCTATCTCTCCCATTGCCAAAACTCATACTCAGTACATACACCACACAATAGACCTAGGGTTTGCGGGATTGGTGGGGTGCGAGCCAGGTGGGTGGGGATGTGGCGGGAGGCTGTGATCATGCCAGTTACGCTCCTGCCCCGACGTGCTTCTCGTCCGTCGTGCAATTTTAATACCACTCATATTAGCTTAGAAAACATACACTCACATATCAATCCCACTCCGAACAATGCTCCACCAGACCAGGGTCTGCAGGGCAGGAGGGGTGCAAGTTATTCGGGTTGTACATGCTTTGAGGACCCTCCTGGTTCCCTTTCCTTTTCTCCCTCATTTTCTGCCATAACTATGACAGGATGAGGCCACGTGACCAATTCCTGTTCCAGTTTTCCTGGACTTAATTAACTCATTTTTTTCAATACATGTCGTCCAATGTTAGTTTTTTTTCCGTGTGTAGCCCTATGGAAAATTAGGCGTAGAATCTAAAAGTTTGTTGATTCAAAAATAGCAATTAATAAATAGTAGAAATAGAATAAGTTCATAAATAGGATTATAAGGGTTAAAAACTATGCAGAGGTTTGATATTGCATATTGTGCCATAGCCAGAGGACTTCATTATTAAGTTTGTGTTGAAATATTTACATGATGTAAAATGTATTTTTTTTTCCAAAATACTATGTTCATTATGCAAGAAATGTTTTAAAGATGTTTTATTTGAAAACTGTGAGAAAAGATTCAAATGTAAAGTTTTGCATTTTGTTTATTTTGTAAGCCAATGAGATCAGAGTTAAAGGTCAGAGAGAAGACATGTGGAGATGAGCTCCATGGCACAGCTATAGTTCACTATAGTGGGTAAAACACTCCGTGAAGCATTACAACGGTAAATGTTTATAGACGAACGACAAGTGACTCTTACGAAAGCATTGTACAGTCGTGTAGTGGTGTTATGTGAAGTTATGTCGGAGAACTTGGACTGAGAGGCCGACGTGCATCGGGAAGCTAACTCGGCTAGAGCTTACTTATTAGTCGCGGACTTTGCTAAAGTGTGTCCTGGGTGTTCTAACGGGAAGGTGTCTCAATGCTACGTAGTACTGAGACGCAAAGCTGAGCGGCTGGTTTTAGGCTCACAACAAACTGACTGGGTGGTGTTGCTTCACAGTGTGTGTGTGTTAGTAGTTCCATCAGAGACCCACGTGTATGTGCACAAGCGCTAAATAAAGTGAGTTTTTATTAATAGGTCCCCTTTAATATTTTCCTTGGGTGGTCTTGACTTATTCAGAGTTTACTATACTTTCACAGAGGTTACATTATTATGTATATTTATATAGATATGTTCTATACAGAATATGTACATACTGTGTATGTTGAATATGCTCTCGTATGTAGTCGGTCTCTTGGTGACAAATGTGGCTCTGACACAGCACCGGGTCAGATCAGGGCAATATGGAGAAATGTATTACCATGATAATCAGAGCGTATTTGTGTGAAGAGATGCCTGGGAGGGTGACCTCGGGTTGGCTCATTAGTCCACTCACTCACTGGATATGGAATCCAGCTGTTATTCCGAAACGCTAATTCCGCATATTTTTTTTATGACATTCTTGTAGACTTGATGTGTGCGAGTTGCGGTGAAATGTGCAGGTGCGTGTGGCAGGCGCTGGAACCGATGCGGCAGCAGACGCGGCCGTGAAATACCGCGTTGATGAGCAGATGCTTTGAAAGAGCCGGAGGTTCCTTTCTCCCGCCGCTCCCTCCCGGCGGCGAGGCTCGGAGCAGATGCCGCGACGCCAATTCCGCCGGAAGGCCTCAGCGCGGCCGCACAGTGGGCAGACCGCAGTGCTTATCAGAGCGCACATCCGTCCCAAACCCGTGTCTGTGCTTTGTCTGAAAAGACGGCGAGCGAGGAAAGGCAAAGTGTTCATCTTCACCTGCTCAATGTGCAGCCTTCACCCTGCAAGTGGGTCAGAGACCCGTCGCAGGACGATGAGTGACTGGCTTTAAACTCCTTGCCAACCACATGGGCGATGTCAGAACGAAACCACCTCCGATATTCAAGGTCATTGTGGGTCATATCTCCTAACTGTTTTACTCCAAAAGGAAAAAGAGAAATGTGATCCCGTTCCTCCAGACGAGAGGGACATCATGCTTATTGAGAAGATTTTGATTGAGCAAAGAACGCCAGGAAGCCATTTTCCTGATGTTATCCTTTGGCCTTGTATTTTATCGCTTTGTCTGGATGAAGCGGTATTTTTGAAGCTCGGGAAATAACTTGCTATTATTTTCAAGGCTTTTTATTGAATCGGATTCCTGGTTTGTTTGGCGTTTTCAAACGTGCATGAAAGCACAGCGTTCATTTTGTGAGATAAATTAGAGCGGTTCAACTCTTGAAATAGGTTTCCCTGATCTTTTTACTCTTTCTGTGCATCCTAAACAAGTGCAGCGCAAAATTTGCAGCAATAAAATTAAACGAGGGAGGGAACAGGTTTTCAAAAGGAGATTATTGTTATTATTATTTTTATCATCATTATTATTATTATTATTATTATTATTATTATTATTATTATATCATTATCATTATATGACATTGCCGACAGTCAACTCGGTTAATTCAGATAATACTGTATGTGTTGAGCCATTAAATAGGAAGTCCCTGACACCACAGCGTTGGGTCCTCATAGTGTGTATATGTGTGTATATGTGTTTATGTGTGTGTATGTGTGTGTATGTGTGGTTAAGAACACGTTTGTGTTTTGTGTTTAGGCGTGTCCATGTAAACTTTTTGATCCGATAAAGTTTCAGCACACTTTCAGCTGGATTATTGAATTCATTCTGTCAAAGAGATTGGAATGCTCCCGCCAGCGCCGCGCGGACAGGGCGAGGCGGGAGCGAAGGACGTTCAGTTTGGTTCATTGGAACGTAGAAACAGCGAACGCTTAGTCAAAAAGTCAAACACGGGAGGACGACAAACACGGAGGCGTTTGCACTGGGGGACAGAGTCAACAGAAGCGCAAAACAACAGGACGGAAATCCCACCGTGTTAAACGATCCTTGACTTGGGAAATCAGGTTTGAGTGTGTAAATGTGTGTGTGTGTGTGTGTGAATAAGTGTGTGTGAAAGTATGTGCATCTGGTGACAAGCATTTATGCATGCTCAAGTGCGTGTGTGCATCTATATGTCTGAGAGTGTGAATGGGCGTGTCCAAGAGACCTAAAACTGAGAGAGATACCTGTAAGAGAGTGTGAGTGTGAGTGTGTGTGTGTGTGTGTGTGTGCGTGCGTGCGTGTGTGTGTGTGTGTGTGTGTGTGTGTGTGTGTGTGTGTGTGTGTGTGCGTGTGCGTGTGCTTACCGTATGTCCTCCTCCCTCTTAAATTTAATCAGCGTGGCGCCTCGCTGCGCCTCCTGACAGATGTGGGATTAGAAGCGTCGGCTGAATAAGTCAATATGGACGAGTGTGTGACATCTTAGAAGGTTAGAACGGACGGAGGAGACCTTATACTGCAGACCTTCGTGCCTGAGTGCAGTGGTCTCCAATTGGTGGCCTGCGGGCCAGATCTGGCACGCTGACGAGCGCCTCCTGGCCTCCTGGAGACTATAACACAAAACATGAATCCATCCATTGATTTATTCGACATCGATTTTATTAAATCCTACGAATGTTCAACTCATTTGACTAAACTATCAATAAATGACATTTAGGGAACCTCTTTTCAAAAACTCACTTTTTTCTTGTGCACATACCCTTGGGTCGCTGATGGAACTCTTAACACACAAACTGTAAAAGCTAATCGTGGGAAGTGCTCTGTTGGCTGCAGAGACCAGCACAAATCTTTTAAAACAAGGAATTAGGAATTAATAATGGAAGAAGGAATTAATGCCAACTGACTGTGAAGAAACTGCAGACGATGTTAATATAAGTGTTTAAAAAATAATTTTCCTTTCTGGAAAAAAAAGAGAAATTCAAAGTATGCAGTAGATAGACTGTAGGCTGCGGCACACAATCCGCGTACAACGGAACCCAGAAAAAAAGCTCCCATTGGCTGAGAACTCGGGGCCTGGCAGCTCATTTACATTTAAAGCTACACAAGCAGAAGCAGCCGTTTAGGAACATGATGCAACAGAGGCATGTTGTATTGGCTCAAATGCATATTTTTTGTTGAATGGTAATTTCAGAAAAAAAACTTCAAAAACATGTTTTGGTGACCTCAGAGACCTATATTAACTTGTTGAAAAGGAGCACAATAGTGCCCTTTAACAGCAATGTGAAGATTCAGAGAGTCAGAAGATGTATTTGTCACATACATATTGCATTGTACAGCATGTAGGGAACTGCATTTTAGAAAACTCCAGAGACTGTGCGTGGCAGAGTAGTGAAAAATAAATACAAAACAAAACAATTTTATACAATTTAAATTGAAGGAAATGTAAAAAGGCAAAAATCATATTAAACATGTATAATAAACAACAACAATAATAAACAAACATGGCACAATATATACATATATATATATATTTATATACATATATATATTTTGTGGCAAATCTGCCTGCTGCACACCACCCAAGTGGCATTGTCAGGGCCCTCCAGCACAGAGACACAGACAATGAGGTTGAGAAGACACAAGTTTATTGTAGGGAGTGGGGCTGGCAAGCCCCGAGAGGATGGACACATGTCATGACAAGGGCTCCTCTCCTGAGTGAGTGTGGGGATGTGGGTTTAGCCTGTTGCTCATTAGACCGATCAACGAGCAACAGGTGAACAGCCACACTGATCCTGGGCCCAAAAGCTAAAGTTTCAGCTCAGAGTCGAGGAAATTCTATCAAACATAAAACAAACAAGATAAACAGGTGTTTGGCATTTCAATTACTCAAAAGCCAAGAGTTCACGCAAAGACGTTCAAATCGAAACGATTTATGTCGATTTTTACCAATTTTCGCTCTCAACAAATCAAATATTGTGCCGTTTTATGTACACAGGAAGACCTTGTCGGTATGAGTGTTCCGCCTGCTAACTCGCCCGGGTGGCACTGAGCGTCACATCAAGCAGGAAGGCGTGGTCCCTCCTCCCGGCATCTCTTGCAGCTCTTTGTGTCCTTTCGTTCCCCGGCTCTCGCAATGATTTCTCTTTGAAATCCCTTCAAGAGCGACGCTTTGCCGCTCCTCTGTGTTCCCCCGGCTTTCAACCGCACGGAGGCCGTTCGAATACAAAGTGGACTCCACTGGACGGAGCGGTGCTGGACGCCGGGCTCAGTTGATGGGGCGCGGCGGACCCTGCCGCACAAACTGTGACACAGATTGACACACAGCACGTTTTTTGGTGACTTTAATAAACACATCAGCAACACCAGAAGCTTCCCCTTGAAGTTTTGTCCTTTGGTTTGGGCTCATTCCTGCGGCTGCATTCAATTAAAATGGCGGGATGAGAAGGAATAATGCCGCAGAGCGGCCTGGAACGGATTATTTAATGTCTCGGAGTGTTATACTGATTTGAAGCTGCATTTCAGGCAATGTTATTAAAATGATTGAAGGTGCAGAGGAAATTAATCTCCTGTGTGTGTGTTTGTGTGTTTGTGTGTTTGTGTGTGTGTGTGTGTGTGTGTGTGTGTGTGTGTGTGTGTGTGTGTGTGTGTTTGTTTGTTTGTGTGTGTGTGTGTGTGTGCGTGCAGCATGGGGACTCTGAGCGCCCCCATACACAGCAAGCTGCCATGCATTGCGTGTTCTGACACCTCTCTATCACAGCAGCATTACGTTTTTCACTTGTGCTACAGTAGCTCTTCTGTGGGATAGAACCAGACGGGCTAGACTTCACTCCCCATTCCTGTACACTCTTTGCACCGATGATTGCACCGGTCCATCACCCATCACTCCTTTCCTCAGATACTCAGACGACGCAGTCGTTCTCCCTCAACTCCCAGAAGACCACTCTGCTCTGGACGATCACAACACGGTTGCGCACTTCACCCGGTGGTGTGAGGATTACCATCTTCACCTCACTGTCAGCAAGACAAAGGAAATAATAAATGGTCGCCCCTCAGCCCAGCACCCAATTATCATCAGTAACCAAACAGTTGAAACGCTTGACATTTTCAAATACCTCGGGGTGACACTGGACAATAGACTGAGCTTCGACCAGCGTGCCAATGACACCCAAAACAGGAGCCACCAAAGGCTCTCAGTCATCCTCAAGCTTTAAGGACTCTGTAGGCGTTTTCGCACCACAGGAACTTTTGAATAGCTCTCAGAGCATTTGGATGAACCGCCCCTTTGTTCGCGTGCACGCTGCAGGAACTAGGAACGATCGTATTTCTTAGGAAGCCGTTTTGAGGGACTTTTTTAACTCCCACTTCAGTACCACGGCCCCTCGGCCCCCGGGCGCACAGAGGACGGTCTGTGACGGTCAATAAAAAGTGTCATCAATTGCTGATGAATTTATTTCATTTCTTTTATTTTCTGAGGGTTATTGACTGAAACAGATATCAATGTTCTCACTTATATTTATGTTAATTAGCAAATATTATTTTTATTAAAATGTAAACTATGAAATTATCTTTAGCTGTATAACTCACTAGTATGGAGTTTATTACTTATTTGCGTCTATTCATTTTGTCCTTCAACTCAGGGCAGGAGTCCACAGATCTTTTGAGCTCCAATGCAGAGTCTTTTTCTGGTCGTCCCTTCAGTGTAGTGGGTTTTCAACGTTTTCCCCTACTGAAGCTATATCCACCTGTAATCACAATTATTGAAGATTTGCAGTATAGTGAAGTCTAAAACTCACATGCACACAACTGTTACAGAACAGCATTCATTCCATGCCTGCCCCCTATTAAAAAGGATAGTTACATTTTTTTTCTGATATTACTCAATTTGTAGTAGTGAACAGCAGTTTAAAAGCAAGCACGGTGGCACCCCAAATACAGGTAGAACATTTTCACATGCAGTGCACGTACTGTAGTGCATGTACTGTCCCCCTGGGCTGCGGGGGGACACTTTCCTGCAGAAGGCGCATGCATAAAAAATGATCGTCACACCTTCCATGAGATGGCTAAAGCTTTTGTTTTGAATGCACTTCATCCGTGTACACACATGGTTTCATACGAGGGAGTTACACCGAAAGCTGCAGGAAATGACACGGTAAGTGATGCGAAGCTACACTTCAAAACCCGGGCCGTCTTGTGAAGCGTTACTTAAAAGCCGGTGTGCAGACACCAGGTGATAAATATTTTGTCTGCAGGCATGGCCGGCTGCAACGAAGTGTCGCATCGAGATCGTTTAGGACCGTTTTCATGCGTGAACATCTGGTTTGTCCTCCAACAAATTCTGCTTCAGTGTAAATGCATGATGAATCCATGAATGCTCAATATGCACTTCAGCGCTAAACCCTTTTGATCTGCGATGCTGGCGGCCGCCTGGATGATAACATAGCGTGTGGCTGCCAGATCACGTCTAGTTGACTGGAATTAAGACCACAGTACGCCGTGACAACCCTGGGAGGGTAATGGGGTAGCGGAGCTCTCAAAGTTATTAATGAACCGGGAGCTCTGCACCGTGTTTAACTAAAGCCACCAAGACTCAAATACATTAAGGGGGAGGCTTTAATTAAACCATGTTAATTACAAAACCCTCCCCGATGTGGTAAGAAAATGAGACCAGGCACGCTGTAAATTTTAAGGGATCACAGAGGGGTTATCGAATGGAATTTCATGGCCCCCAAAAAAACGTTCACAGAAAAAAAAAATGTTAGGAAATTAGCAGTTCCTTTATACAGACCAGAGAGCTTTTTCAGGACAGTATGACACCAGCACCACAAATGACATTTCAAGCAATCCACAGGGTCCACCTACATGAATTGTAGGGATGCACCGATTTATCAATCGTACATCGCTATCGGCCGACATTCGCCTCATTGACCACCATCGGCCTTACAGCAAATAAGATGACATTCACCAATGGCAGTGGCCGATGTTTAACCAGTGTTTCCCACACATAAACTTGAGATTACACAGGTATATTAACAGCCACCAAAGAATATTTGGAGATCCATCTTAGCATTTTTTATTTTTCATCACTTTTATTTTATCTGTCCGAGCCATCCGCAATCGATTTCAGAAGGCACGGACACAGCTCTCTACAGCTCTCCAAGCAGGAAGTGATGCTGCGTTCATGCGAACTCGGAAAACTGTAAGTTATGCGTTAAGGGGAACGTTCATGTTTATTTTCAAACATTGGTAACGGCCCAGGATTTCACAATTTTGTTTTTCTAATACATTACAAAAAACAAATGAACGTGTAATCTTTAGGCTAATCCAACTTGAAGGAAGATCCTCATGTTATAAAGAAGTTCCTCTTGGAATATAAATCGTAGCGGTTTAATATTACATAGCTTCATACTTCCATGCATGGCACTGTTTTTTTTTCACAAATTATATTTGTACACTGTAAAAAAGAAATTTGCAAATGGACCGGAAATTCCATGTTAATACGCAACTCTACATCTGTGTGTATGTGTGTGCTTAGCGCTGTATATAAGCATTACGTGCGTTTATCCATTTATTTGTGTGTGGGCTGAATAAACCTTAGTGGGACTTGACGTGAAGTCCCACTGAAATGAAAGTCCCTTCTTCTGAATTGAAAATGAGTGGAATTTTGCCTCAGTTGGCTCTGATGGTTCTAACAGTGTTATCGCACCAAGTGTCCTCTTGTCGACGGTAAGTGTTTTCATTTTCTTGTTTGCATTTCCTTTGCAACTCCAATGACCTCCAAGCGATTGTCTCCTCCTAGGCTCTTGCAAGGACATCTCGTCCAGAGAGCCTCTCTGTGGGTGATATGCATTCATAAAACACAACAATGCCCACCGCCTCCCTTGCCCCAGCGGAGCAGGAGCTCACCCTCCTACTGCATCCCAATTGAAATCTCGCACCTTTGGACTCACGGATGAGGTTGAGGGGACGAAAATTACTTGAAACTACCGGAGACAGGAGGTGGAGAAAATGAAGGATGGTCACTTGGGAGCCGCTTACCTCCACCTCGCAATCCGTTTTTGCTCACTGCGTGTTTTACTTGAAATTCAAAAATGAGCAAGGTTGTTTACTGATGTTGTGCCACTTTCTTAAACCCCACCCGTACAATGGAGCCTGTTTAAAAGCCTGTTCAAAAATTTTATCATTTCAGACAATTCACATTCAGTGCTTCTTAATTGCTTTTTGAAGAAAAACAAAGAGACGCTGTATGTTACCCTCTCTGACCATGAGTAGAATCACATTGCCTTAATTGCTCTGTTTTCACCACATCTTTTTTTTTTTTTACTGTGCTCGAGCAGATGTTTTGGAAGTAGTTTGGTTTCATTTAGTGCGCAGAGGCATGGTGATTGTGGGTGTCCAGGTGGTTGCAGAAAGAAGCTTCTAATCAGGGAGGGGCAAGATCAAGGCTCCGCTGAGCAGTTCATCCCCTCCAGCCCTGACCTCGGCTCGGACGCAGATGGCGTTGGAGTTGGGTTTATCTGCGTTCTGTTCGCTCCATTTCAAAACTCTGGCCGACGCGACTGGATGGAATCAGCCTTGTTCCCGACATAGATCCACCGAGATTAAATATTTCAGCTAATTCCACTGTCAATTCATGATGTGGGTTGAAGTAACTCATTATCAATTCTGACAGACAACTGTGAGATTTAATTTAGAAAAATAATCTTTATTTATTCAGCATTGTTTGAGTTTGGGTGTCTGGGCTCTACTGCTCCTCACTCCCGGTGAGGTGTACAAAAAATGCTGGAGATTAGAGCCCGATGGGTGGATGCAGGGGACGTGGAGGGAGCGCAGCAACACAGCAAGCAAAGCAGGAAGCAAAGCAGGTCCGGCGAGAGGGATGGGCTGCTTAAAAAGACCGGCCCATGAGGGCCTGACAGAACTAGCTCTGTAAGCTACCCCTAATTTAATCACATTTCTTTTTTATTATTTTGCTGACCTCTGACCTTGTATTGTTATGATTATTTTTATGTCGGGAGGTCGCATACAAGTAAGAATTTAATTGTGCTTCACCACAAAAAAGAAACACTATTACCTTTTTTTAAATTTACTATTAGAAGCTCTAACAGCTTGGTGCCTAAATAAAAATAATAGTTACATACGTACATTCTCCCGCTCCAGAGAAAACCCTTGAGAAATGGCGTCGTGTTCGCCCGGCATTGACCCTGCCGAGTTGGGTACTTCAGGTCGCCGGCAGCGTTTTAACAGATATGTGTTGATGGAGGGACTCGAGGGGCACACAGCTCTTAAGTAAAAAGCTGACATCTGCTCATCTGGGTCAACCCTCTTAACTCTTGTTTTCTTTCTGCCTTTCCATCCCCTCTTCTTCACCTTCATCAATTATGCATCTTCCATCACTCCGTGCCTCTTTTTTGTCTCTCTTGTCTGCTGCTACTTTAGTGTCAATCCATCTACTGTATATGTCTACTGATGGACCTACCTATGCATCTGTTTAACCTTCCTGTGTAACAGCCTCGTGGAAGGGGTCACTTTTTCATGGTACAGGGGATGTTATATAAGGCTTTTGGTGAATCAAGAAGAATCAAGAATCATAGTTCGTCTCGCAGGTGCAATCCTTGTTGTCCCTCCTCCAGGGGTCAGCCAGGAGTAGTGGCAGCTTTCACTATGTTGGCACCCGGGGGTCAATTCCAGGAGGTGGATCCATGTCGTGGTCAGGGACAGGGCAGGAAAGTGTTCTGCATGTTTTTAATTGGGGTTCTTTTTTATGTTGGAGGAGAACGACATCTGAGCACGGTGCCAACAGCGCCCCAGGTGGGAATCAAAACCAGGACCGTTCTCGCCTG
This sequence comes from Zeus faber, assembly GCF_960531495.2. NCBI lineage: Eukaryota > Metazoa > Chordata > Actinopteri > Zeiformes > Zeidae > Zeus > Zeus faber. Next base: position 48,351,935 of record NC_137189.1, on the reverse strand, counting down.
TTTAGCCAGGTGAGAAGAGATTTTTGGGCACTGAGGATAGCGACCTTGTTGGGTCGAATGTAGTAAGAGTATGGTGGATGATGAACATCTACCCAGTTGCTGGATGGATGCAGATGAGATTCCGTGCAAGGCGGCTGACGTTGTTGCCCCAATTCTGAATGAGTGTCCTGAGTACCACTAGGTTGATTAGGTTTAGATGGAGGGTAAACCAAGCATTAGACATGGCTTTGTTACCTGGGATCATGAAGAAAGGCAATTTAGGGGCTAAATCTGATTTAGGTCTAGGAGATTAGTCACTCAGCATAGACTTGACTATGGAGCAGGCGCTCTGGGACTTTCAATACTTGATAAAAGATGTGTATGTAATGTTCAGGGTGAAAAGATAAGTTAGCTAAGGAATTGTCTCTGCTTAGTACGAATGAGAAGGAGAGAGAAGTGAACTCGCCTGGTCTGAGAAAGTTGTAGGAAGCTAATATGCACACGCAAACTAGGAGGGAGTCTATATGAGGGGTGAACCTACCGAAGCAGACGGACTCTAACATTTGGTGTTGAATTGCCTGGGTGATTGGATGCCTGGGATCGATGGGAGGAGGAGAGGATTTAGTAATGCCCTTAAGCAGTAGCTTGATAGGATGAGCAAACACACTGGGGCAAGCTGGGTTGTGGCAAATAGCATGAAACTGAATGCCGGCTACTCGACCTTTAATGTAAGAGGGTTTGAAATGGCGGGTACCTCTGCAGTGAGTTCTAAAAGCGCAAACGGCAATTATAGACATGGGTTTGATGGGAAAACTGAAGGCGAAGCAAACCTCTTCCAAGCAACATTGTACGACTTGAGCGTGGACTTCGCTAGGCCTGGTGTAATCTGAGGTTGACTGGAAGTTTGCTTACGTTTAGGGCAGGACTAGAGCTGAGAATGGAGGAATGGCTGCGGGTGTGGGGCTGGAGTCCAGCCACAGATTCTTGAAAACTTGGAATTTGAAGCGAGGTAATGAGTCAGCCATGATATTTAGGTGGTACAAGGATGAAATTATGTGTAGCTGATAACCAGGAGTGGCGCCTCACGAATGGCATGATAGATGTGTATTTTGGGCTAGCATTGCTTCCGTTGTGAGGAACACCAAGGGGATTTTGGGTTTGTTTTCATGTGGCTGCCATGCTACTAGGATGCAGTTACAGAAAAACGGTTCACTCAAAGTCGGAGTCCAAGTTATCAATGTTATACAGATAACCAAGAAGGCTTGAAGACATGAAAAAAAGTTGTGAGGAGGACATCTGAACCGATGCAGGTTGTCTGAGATGGAGAAGTGACTTTTTCCCGCTGATGTTTCGCGTAGACAAAGGTGAAAGACGCCGCCGGTGTGCGGTTAGTACGCCAGTTGTCGGAGTGTATCGTGAGCCACCGACAATTATTCTGATCATACGCCGTGAATAGCGCTGTGGAAATTAGGACTACTAAAGGGATTGGTCTGTGAGGGGAAAGCCGTGGCATACAACCAAGAGCTTTAAAATGGCTTGAGTTATTGGCTCAATTGGCCCCTTCAACGAGGCCAATTTAACGGCCCCTGCAAAGACTTTTAACTTGCTACGCAAAGTACAACAGCCAACAAAGCCAGGCGGTAAAACATACCAAGAAATTATGGACACACCAACAAACCATTTTTCACCCAAGCCTATGGTGATCGCAGAAAGATTAAGATTTCATGAACGCAACTAGGATGTGGGTGAGTCAGTCAGCGTGTTTGTGGCAGCATTACGCAAGTTAGCTCAATACTGTGAATTTAAGGATGTTTTAAATGACACATTGAGAGGCAGGCTTGTGAGAGGCGCAGAAGAAATTACTCACAGAAAGTGACTTGACTCTTAATATTAATAAGCCATAATATTAGTGTAAATGGCATCAAAAAAAGCCCAGCAGCTATATGATAAAGGGAGGTAGCACAAACTCAGTAGTTGTAATCAAAACGCACAAGGCCCATGTTTTTGGTGTAAAAAAGCTGGACGCCTTGCATCTGCATGCTGGTTTAAAGATATTGACTGTCATAACCGTGGAAAAAAAGCCATGTGGAGCGGGCATGCAGGAATAAACAGAGCATAGTCAACAGCACAAAGACAGAAAATAAAAGAGTCTTTGTAAAATACAAAAAGAAAATACATGTTCACACAGGTAAGTGTGGTAATGAGAGAAAAATAATGATTCTTCAGAGGAAGAATTTCCTGCTGCACTAAATACCGTACAGATAATTAGTGTTGCTGAGTGCTCAGAAGGCTATTGGGCTAAACCCATGTTGGAGGGACATTCTGTGAAAGTGATGAGAGACACTGGATCAAAGGCATCACTAGTGTCACACAAAATTCATGGACATTCATGAGGCACCTTCCATTACGTCCTTCAGACACAGTTTTTAGGGCGTATACAAGACATCGAGTGCACATTGCAATGATGACAGACGTGACTATTCAATGCTTGCGGTTTATGGTACCAGGAGAAATTATCCTGCTAATATATAGGGCGCATGTGGCTAAAGGGAATCCAGCTTTACTGGAGCTGCATCTCAAACCTGTTAGCAAGCCTATGTTATTGAAAGCTAGACCAGTGCCATATTCTATCAGACAATCTGGTTAAGAGTGGGGTTTTGGAACCTGTGACTATCAATGAGTGGGCTGCACCTATTGTTACGGTATCCAATAAGGATGGGGGAATCCAGACCTGTGGAGACTTTAAGGTAACTCTGAACCCTGTGCTAGTAGCAGAGCAATACAGAGACAACAATTCAGGCAAGACAAAAATTCAGCAAGTCTTTTCAGATACTGCAGACTGCCTTTTGCCCTTATGTCAGCACCCTCACTGTTCCAGTAAGCTATAGACCAAATCCTCAGTAGGTTGCCAGGGGTGCAGTGCTACCCGGATGATATTCTGTGCACTGGAGAAAAAGTTAAAGAGCCTTTGCACAACTTGGATGCTACTCTCCAAAAACATAAGAAATACAGTGTGCATAGAGAGTCCGTAAGGAAAAATGTGAATTTTCCAACCATCTGTGGAATTGGGCATGTGATCAACGCTAAGGGGCTACACACTGCACCATCAAAAATTGCAGACATTTTGGACGCACCTCCACCCCAGAACATCAGTCAGTTGCAATCCTTCTTAGGATTGTTAAAAAGATGTTTCATTCCAAACTTGGCGTCACTGCTACAACCGCTGTACGAACTGCTACGGGAAATCCGCGTGTCATTTTTGTCCGCTCGGATGTGTAATTACCTATAGACACAAAGGATTTCAATCAGTTTAGTACTGCGCCAGAAAGTCCCACCCAGTTTTCCAATCGGTCTAGTAATTTGTTGTGGTCAACCGTGTAAAATTCAGCACTGAAATTCTGCCACTGTTTGTGTTAAGATGGATGTCATTGGAGATCTTAACAAGAGCAGTCTCAGTGCTGCGATTTGGTTGAAATCCCGACTGGAAGACATCAAAACAGTGCAGTGCCAAGAATTGTTCAACTGTTGAAAAACAGCCTTTTCAATGATTTTACTTAAAAACAGGAGGGTTGATATAGGCCTTTAATTGTTCATTTGTGGGGTGTCTAGGTGTCTTGATCTTTTAAAGAGTGGCTTGATAATGTCTGTTATCAGGGTCTGTGGGAAGAAATGTGAGAGAAGAGACGTGCTGACAACTTGTAAAAGATCGGAGAACATGGAATTTTAAACATTTTATAAAAAGCCTGTTGGCAGAATATCAATGGCAGCAGGAGGAGGATTTAAGAGGTTGCATAATGTCCTCCAAATTTTTATGGTTTATCGGATCAAATTGTGTCATGGTATTTGAATTGACTTTAAGTGGAGACAGGGACAGCACATATATACCGTTTTGTGATTACATCTGTTTGAACATTTGTGTGCATGGATATAGTACTCTCAAAGAAAACACAGGAATGATCAGAGAGAGCAGCATCAGTCACCACCACCTTAGAAATGTTCAGACCTTTGGAGATGATTAAGTCCAGAGTGAAACCCTTCTTGTGTGTGGGCTCTGTCACATGCTGAGTCAGTCCATAGTTATCAAGAACACAACACAGTTCTTTGGTCCCTTTGTCATGGGCATTGTCAACATGGATGTTAAAATCATCCACAATAACTACACAATCAAAGTCAATACAGATTATAGACAGCAGTCCAGCAAGGTCATCAAAAAAGGTTGCACAGTATTTATTTGGCCTGTAAATATTTAGGAACATAGCTCGAGTAGAGGAATTCAACTGAAGCGCCACATATTAAAAAAAAACAAAATGTCCATAATATATCTTAGATATTCCTTTGAGGGAATCATTCAACAGAATGGCAACTACACCTCCTTTCCTATGCACTCTAGCTCCACTCATAACGCTGAAGTTGGGCGGGGTCGACTCAATAAGAACAGCTGGACTGTTATCTTGGTTTAAACAAGTTTCAGTTAAAAACATAAAATCAAGCCTGTGCTTGATAATATAATAATTAATTAAAAATGTTTTTCCTGCCAAAGACCTAACGTCTAATAAAGCTAGATTTAGTGCGTTAAAAGCTTTTCAATGTTTTGGGACAGGCTGTGGCTGATGGAATGGATGCTAAATTTGTTCAATTTGATGAATGGGTTGGGTGTTTCCTGTATCTTAGCAGATTCACCATTCTTATTCTATCACTTAACAAGACAGGAATTGAGGAGGCTACCATCACACGGGGCCCTGCCTTGTCCTGGGAAGAGTCATGAGTGCCATTAGCCTTGCAGCCTAGACCCAGCAGTTCGAACGTTAAGAGTTGCATTGCAGGTTGAGAACTTGAACTCCACTTGCAGACTAACTCTGTCCTAGATGCAATGGCATACAAATACTGTGTTGTATGCCCAGCATGCTGACAGCACAGGTTAAAAATAAAATAATAATAAAAAAATAAAATAAAATAAAAAATAAAACATGTATGTTCTCACTGTTAAATAAAAGTTTTTTTTTTTTAAAGATGTATGTCGATGACACTGTTCAGAATTCCCTATCAACACAATGACAATGCAGAGATTCTTCCCCTTTCAGCAGGGTGTCAAGTGGCATTGTTGGTCCTCCTACTCATGTGCATTCTGCAAGCTGGCTGAATGTGTCCATGTGTTCGCGAACATTTTGAGCGTGTTTATCTCAGAAGCACAGTTTGCCGCACCCTTGTCATTAACAAGCCCAGTTATTAATACACTAACTTAACAATAATATTGTGTGCTTATTTTATTATTGGAGGACGGGTCAAGTGGAAAGGCACGCAGAACCTTTTTACAGGCTCGTATAGCGAACGTGAGATGCCGGAGCAATGAAAGCAAATTCAGGTTCGTTATTGATTCGACTGATAAATAAAAATGGGAAATAAGTCAGATACCGTTCAAGTTATCGAGAGGGAGAGAGGCAGCCATTTTCCTGCTGTCAAACATGTCAAGTCTATTTTACAAGCTTCGGTCAAACCCCCCCCCCCCTCTCTCTCACTCTCTCACACTCTTACTCCCTCTTACTCTAATATTGTACAACTCTGTACTTTTTCACTCATTCTGTATGCCGTCCTTGCAGTAGTTTTCCCCTCGTGGGGGCTATAAAGTAAGACAGAACCTCATCTCATCTCATGGCTCATTACTTGGTATCAAGACTAGAGTGCACCATTGCTGTACCTGTTGTCATAAATCTAACTAACTACTATACAGACTTTACTCAATTTGTTTGTCCTTTCCTCAATCGTATAGGCAGTAAATTACACGCCGTCATCTGGCGAGCTAAGCCAGAAGGTGCCGCCATCTTGGACACACATCGGTCTCCAGTCCAGTCAGCCAAAGAAAAAAAAATAGGAAAAATCGGTGAGCAGAGCCTTTTTCATAAAAATCAGTTTTAGAAATGTTGGCCTGTCAGGAGCTGTTGACCTTGTGTGTTGAAGGGATCGCATACCTCCTGCACGGACATAAATACTGAATTTTGTCAGATTGCCAGATTTTTAATTCATATTTGATGACAAGATAAAGGGTTTTCAATAAAATGAATGTGGATTGAATTAAAGAAGACAGTAGTTAATAGAAAAGTGGCACATTAGCAGAAAAGGATTGGGATTCAACTCTGGTCAGGAGAGGCCAACAATTATAAAGGACGATAGAATTGTTACTGCTATTGGTATAGTGGATGAAGAACCAGAACCGTGGGGCCACGTTGCCATCCGTGTAAGTCAAGACAGAGCAGAAAATTGTGTGGAAACAGCTGTCATTAAGGAATGTGTATGGTACCAAACTGTGATTGATTGTGTATGTTGTTCTCAATGAGAACTATGAAATATAATGGACATTGGATTGTGAGGGCCCCAGAAAATTGTTGAGCTAATTGGAGAATTATAGTTGGAGTAAAATAGACGGTTGTGGTGAAAGCGCTAAGGGTAAACATAAGTCTGTGAACTAGAGCAATGAAAAGAGTTTGAAACATTGCTGTTAGTTCACTCTGCTGTGAGCTGAGTGAGGGAAGTAGATTAGGGAGTGTCAGTGCGGAGAGCTAGAACAGAGTGATCACTGCATATATCTATGACCGTATGTATGTGACAAATAATCTCTTGAACTTCAACTTCAATGAGAAGGAATGCAGAATCTGCTGCCGTGTAACTTAAGTGTGGCTGTGATGGCAATTCCCCTGTGTGTGTGTGTCTAACCATGCCTCAAAGGGAACTGCGTGTCTTTTCCCCACAGCTTAGATAAAACAACCAAAGTAATTCTCAATTTGATATTTAACGCGACACATAAACCAATATAGTAAGATACTGTGAACCTGAGTTATTGTAAAACCAGACGCATAGTCATGAGCGTCAAAATCATCGCCACTGCAAACCACGGCACGATGGGGTCAGCACCGTCTGTCCTCGACATAGACTGTGACGACCACCCCATTCAGAGAGTAATTTGACTGCAGCCACTGAAAAAATATCCTATAGGGACTTTTGTTGTTCCCATCTGGCAGAAAAGTAGCCCTGAACACGAGTAACCCCTCTTACAATGTTGAGAATGGAACGTAGACAAGAATGATTCAAGATTCAAATATTTATTAATATTGATATATTTATAGATATATAACATTATATTATAGATATATTGATTTATTACATTGGTATATTTATTTATTATCATATACACATTATCACAACAGGTAGTGAAATGCTTTTCTGCCAAATCCACTTACTATGCTGGGCATAAAAACTAGAAACACTAAATAAAAGTAAAGATTAAGATACCAATACAAATAGGAATAAAAATTGGATAAACATTAGTGCTCTCAAAATTAACGCATTCATTTTGAAATTAATATTTAATGCCTTAAAAAATTTACTCAATTTACGCCAGGCTTTAGCCTCCAGGCCAAGCATCGTAATTTTTTTGTTTTTTATGTATAGCATTTTTATGATTATTATTTTATCCTCCGAGAAATTTGACCCGCCTCTCTCTTGCACGCGCTCCAAACAGAGAATGATGGATGCTGGATTCAAAGGAGCTCGGAATGCTGCACAGTGATGCTGTGTTCATTGGAAATCTGAAAATTCGGCTTCAAAATGTATTGTACTCAATTAGGTTATTGATTGAAACAAACAGAGCACTGTGCATAACTGGGCCACTCTATCAGTCACTCTTGTACCCCCTTTTGTTATCAGTTATTTGTAGTTTGATTAATAAATAAAGAAAAACCTGCAATGGACATATTCTAAAACGTTTGATGAAAACATATTAAACTAGCTTAATACCTTAATGATCATTTATGCATAAAATAACTTATTACCTTCTAAATTCAACTGACATTTGAACATACACTACTCACAAAAAGTTAGGGATATTTGGCTTTCGGGTGAAATATATGGAAAATCTAAAAAGTTCACGCGACTGATATTATATCATGAAAGTAGGGCATTTAAGTAGAAGCATGCAATGGTGATTTCCTCATCTCAAACAATTATTTCAAACAAAAGCCAACAACAGCAGTGGGTATACCACAACAAAAAATGTCAATGTCTCAATAACTTGTCATGTGCCCTTGAGCATCAATTACAGCTTGACAACCACGTCTCATGCTGTTCACAAGTCGACTTATTGTCTGCTGAGGCCTGGCCCCCCACTCTTCTTGAAGGGCGGCCCTCAGGTCATTGAGGTTCTGGGGCACAGAATTACGAGCCTCTACACAGCGACTCAGCTGATCCCATAGGTTTTCTATGGGATTCAGGTCTGGAGAAAGTGCAGGCAACTCCATTTGAGGTACCGCAGTCTCCAGCAGCCGTTCCCTAATGATGCCACCTCCATGAGCTTGAGCATTGTCGTCCATGAAGTTGAAATGAGGCCTGTGTTGTTCATACAGGGGCACAATGACTGGATGAATGATGTCATGTCAGGTAGTATGGGCTTGTCACTGTACCATTCACAAAGTGTAGGGCTGTTCTGTATTGAACAGACACACCTGCCCACACTGTAACACCACCACCACCAAAGGCTCGTCTGGTGACAACAGTGGCTGATGCGTAGCGCTCTCCTTGACGTCTCCAACATCGTTGGCGACCATCATTTCTGCTCAACGTGAATCGACTTTCATCAGAGAACAGCACTGAGGCCACTGGTCCCTGGTCCAGTGTAAATGCTCCCTGGCCCATGCAAGACAATGATGCCTGTGCCTGGTGGTGTGGTCAGGTACCCTTGAAGGTCGGCTAGCAAGTAGACCACGCCAATGTAAATGGTTTTGAATGGTCTGACGTGACACATGGGTGCCTCTCACTTCCCTTAAATGTGCCTGGAGTTGAGTGGCATTCATCATCCGGTTCCGCAGGGCACTGTTCACAATGGCATAGAAGTGGACGTCCTTTGGCCACATCCCACACTGATGAGCATCAGTGTGGGATGTGGCTAAAGCACGTCCACTTCTATGCCTTTCTGTGACTCTTCCAGTCTCTGTATCTCTGTTGCAACCTGCTGATGACACTCTGTGACACTCTAAGCTCAGTGGCCACTTCCCTCTGAGAACATCCTGTTTGAAGCCTCGCAGTGGCGTGGTACTGTTGATCAATTGTTAGGTGTCGTCTTGGTCTCATGATGTCAAAAGGTGAACAGCATGATGAAGAGGACTGTTTAAATACCAATTGTAATTGAACCAGGAAATGTATTGGTCGATTCATGGATCAAACACCTGTTGTGAATTTTGCCGTTCAGCTCCTTGTTAGAAAACAGCAAGTTGTGCAAAAAGTACTGAAACATTGAACAGTTGGACATGTGCATTCAAAAGTTTAGAGAGGGTCAAATTAAGTTCACCTGTAAAGATTATAGTGCATTTTAGGTTCATCCTGAAATTTCACCCGAAAGCCGAATATCCCTGACTTTTTGTGAGTAGTGTAGGTCTGGGTTTTGTTATTTTTCTGTTATGTATATAACAAATAATGTGTATTTCAAGCTGACATTCAATTTTAATGGCCTTGGTTGTTTTACTGGAAATCTGTAGTTTACATGAGAGAATCTGCGTTCAAAGTTAAAGAAATGCTCTTAAACAGCAGTATTTGAATGAAAATATGCTTTCCTTGTGTTGATTCTACATTAATTCTGTGTTTTACATGTAAAAAGCCATTACTGTACGACAAGCTTCAGTCTCTCGAAGAAAAAAGAAAAAAGAAAATAAAAAAATCACATCAAATTGTGTGATTAATTGGAAAAAAAAAATGAATCGATTGACAGCCCCAATTAACCTGAAAGATTAAATACCAAGAGGGGCAGCAGCAACTGATACCCAGAAATTCGAATGAGGTGGTTGGGCCGAGTGCTTTCTCCTCTGACAGTGGGATGCCCAAATGTTGGAATGTCTCTTTAAGTTTGGAGAGCGATGCCGCGGAGGGATGACAGGGCGGATCGATGACCAGGAAGTCGTCAAGGAGGTCGGGGACGAACGGTAAGCCGACTACCTTCAGCTGGATCCAGCAGAGTGCCACTGACAGCATGTTAAAAATGGCCGGGCTGCTTCTGTAGCGGTAGTGTCCTCTCTCTCTTGCGTTGTATTCAAGATGAAACACACACTGTCACTTTCTGGCTCCTGTCCGCATTTATTCTGGAAATAAACACAGTGGTATTAAATCTTCCAAAGACAGGTTCTCCCTTCTTAAGACAGGTTCCAAAGAATGTTCACATGGAGATCGGACATAAAAGACTAGAAACAATTTGTTTTGTCTTTTACATACGAGTAAAATGTAGAAATGTATTACATGTACCTGGTAATAAACACAGGGGTTAGCTACAATGCTAAAGTTGGCTAGCAATGCTAAACAAAGTTTCTCCTCGCGAATTTAACCCAACCAATATCATCACAAAACATCTGTTGTGGTAATTGGGAGCTTATCTGGAGATACAGGTTACATTCGACACACATTTACCTATAAAACTAAAGTTATAAAAGATAATAACGGAGCTTAAGTAAATCTACCGACCATGGAGACCAGGAGTAGCTGGACTAGAAGCTGAACACGGGGCGCTACCGTCTAGTCTGCAGGACCCACTAGAAGACGCTCAAAAACACACCACACATAAGTCTCTGTGGTGACTTATACATTATGTAAATGTAAAACAAATAAAACAGTAAATAACATTACACTGAAACAGGTAGGTGAATAATAATAAATAAAATTCAATGCACATTCAATAATAACTCAGTTAAACTTCTACACCGAACGTTATCCTCACTGCAAAGTAGTTTTTTGTCCCATTTCACACCAAAAAGCGGCCGCTGAGATGAATGGATTGGAATTGTTTTGAACGCGTCTACGATGTTTGCCTTGGCTGGTGAATTAAATATGTTTAATGGCATTGCCGATACTGCCGTAATGGAGAGAAAAAGGTTCGATGGTAATTAGGCCGTCAATGCTGTGGACAGGACCAATGCGGGGCTGACAGGTCGAAAATTTATAATTTTTTTCCGGAATACTTCTGCGTTGCAATCCCAATGTGAATGCAGCTGGAACAGTCCGCAAAAAGTCCCCTAAAAGCGGGACTCTGCCGGAGTCAGACATGATCAGAGCGGATCCGGGAGGAACCAATAATTTTACGTACAGTAAAATCGTACGTCGCACTATCAGTGACGCAAGACTGCCAACGATATGTTCATAGCGAACAAAGCTTCCAAATCACTAATGATTCAGTGGCGACTGCAACTGCATGAATAAAAACAGCTGTGATCTGCGAGTCACGTGCCCAACAGGCTCCGTAAGTTTGTATTCAGCGTTTGAGACAGAGCGACTCAAACTCTTTGATTAGCAATTGAATTACAGAGGATTAAATTAATGTGGAGAAAACGGTCAAGGCATAATTCATATTGAATGATTTATACTGTGCATTACCTCAAAATATAATTAAATGATTAATGATGATGATTAATTGTCCTGTGAGAATTCCATTCAGAGCACCTCTAGACTTTCCTACTCCCTCTCCCTCGCTCACTCGTGCATTATGCCAGCTAATTGAAATGAACAGAGAGAAACCGAACAAATCTTTTTACTGAGTGACGAGGAGATGAGATGAAGAGTCAAGACTTTTATCACTATGACCTACAGACCCTTCCTATGTCTATCCTGCCTGTATAGCTATAAACAGTATATAGTGTATGCTGTCGACACTACCTTTCTGTCTATTAATGGGTCTGTTAGTCTTTCTGTGTTGCTGTCACTATGTCTGCTGGATAATCAAAACTACGTTTATGTCATCCGTATTGTTATTGTGATAATTTTTTCCTTCCTCTTGATTGGCACTCTTGATTTCCCATTTCCTGTAATGTCTTAGTTGTTATAACACCCACAATCCCCCTGCGGTTGTCGTACGTAGCGTTGATTTCTGTGCGGAAATTGTTTGTTGTTTGAAGATGGACATCGCCGCTGGTCTTCTGTGGAAGGATTGTTGTTTGATGACAGGTGTTCTGTGACACTCAGCGTCATCCTTACACAGCCCCACGCTGAGTGCCTCTGGCTATTTATTCCGCAGGCTTTTGTTGCCGTGACATCCCTCGAGTGCCACCTGTTCTCCTATAATGCAAAGCATTTCTTTCCTTCCCGTTGCGCTGTGAACCGTTTCCATCTATTTCTTCGTCCTTTTGATGCGGCTTCTCATTTGGCCTGATTTAGATTAAAGCCCCTATGTGGGACGCCGCTCCCTTAAGGTGTGAGACACAGATTTACATTCATAAAACTGCCTCGACAAACATCCAAACTGCTTGGATTTTCAGCGAGAAAAGAAAAGCAGAAAATAATCTTTTCGATTAACATGTCCATAATCCATTGTATCTGCAACTTGGGCCCTCGTCAGTGCGAGTTAACACACTGAGCTAAACATTGCATATGATGTAGTTTTATTATGTGAGATTTGGTCCCAATGGCAAAATAAATCAACCCTTCTCCCCTGCGGCATTGCTCTGTCGCGCCATCAAATTTGGCTGTTTTTGGAAGAGTGGGTTTGGGAGGGTGCGAAGTGTTTCAAAACACCATTTAAATGTAATTTAGCAATGAGGGAACATGAACAAACTTCCAACCTTTGAGAAAACAGTATTCTTTAACCAAGCTGCAATACATGGGCAATCGCGGTGGCCCATTACTTTAGAAGCCCATCACTTGGATTGACTCCCAGTGAGCGAAAAATAAGGTTTAGTTATTTCATTAAAGGATCAACCACAGTTCATAATCAGTATCTTACGGTTACAGTGTGTTTCCATGGTATTTCACATTCGGAAAAACATTGAATGCAGCTTCAGCAAATTAATTCAAGCTTCAAGATGTAATTCCGGACCTGCCAGTTTTTGCCAGCTCTGTGGCCCTTGGCTTCGCTGCTTGTCCCTTGCTGGATTTGTTTGCCTGAGTGACTGATCTCCCAGTTTTGACCTTGCCTGTTTTCTTAAGGAAACCAAACTCTCCTTCAACTTGGTCAGTCTCATTGTTGTGCTTTCGGTTTGAACCAGCCAGTACCAATGAACGTTACAGTACAATCTGGCCAATATGAACCCAGTCGACTCTGGTTCACTTCGGCAGAAGCTGTTGGCACAGGCCGGTGCCCTACATGGCAGAGGGGCTGCAGGAGATGGCGGCTCACCACGAGACAGGTATGGAGATCATCTGGAAACATCTCCATTTCGGACCATGGACCGGTTACTTCTCTGGTTTGATCTTTTCCAGCGTCAGATGCACGGTGGCAGTAGGTGGCGTATATTGTCTCGCTCCTCACAGGCCGAGCCAAGGACTGTGGAACCGCCAAGTGGGAGAAGCAAACTTTCATCTGCTCGTCGGTCAGGTTCTTCTCAGCTGATCTCTGGATGGTTTTCCATCACATTATTCCCAGTAGGTAGGCAGCTTGAGGTTTGTTCAACTTGGCGCAGGCCTTGTCTGATAACTCCATCAAGTTTCGTACCGTGGTGGCGTAGAGCAGCCGGAACACTCCTTCACTCTTTGACACCTTCCACGATGGACTCTCCGACCGCATCAAGGACGAACTCGTGGCCTGAGATCTCCCAGCGGACATTGATGAGATTGTCGCTTTCACCGTCCACATTGACGGCCGTCCTCATGAATGTATGAGAGAGAGGGTCCTGTCAGCTGTTCCACAAGCTCCGCTTCACCAGTCATCCCATCCTCCAGAGTTCTTTTCTGAACCGCCCTGGTGCCCATGCGCCCATGCAACCCGGCCGGACCCATCTCTCCACGGCAAAACGACAGCGCTGCCTCTGGTAGAACAACTGCCTGTGCTGTGGCCAGGATGGTCATGTTTCCTCTTCCTGTCCGGTAAAAGACATGGCTCACCAGTCATCCAGAGGGCGCTGGCCAAACCATGAACTTTGAAAGGGTTAATGCACAGGCTAGCCTAGGCTGCAGCCTCGGGACCCCACGTGTACAAGGGCCAAGGATTGGGCAGACATTATATAATTATTTAAATTTACTTCAGAGAAAAAAAACCTATTGGCCCAGAAGAAAAAAATTATGCAGCTGATTGGGTAGATGTGTGGGCCATGTGACATGTCACGTAGCCAGATTCATAAGGTCAATTTGGTTTTCAAATAATACGTCACTGCTACTGGACAGCCTGGTGGCAAAATGTCAGAAGAAAATATTATAGCGGAGCACAAAAATGAAAGCACTATGGCTGATAGAACACCATTACAGACAGAATCACCTCATAATTTTAGTAGCTTCATTAAGGACTTCTCTTAAGAAAAAAACATGTTTATTTTATTTTTATGGCTTTGTTTTATTCGGGTATTGCACAGTGACTTGATTTGTGTCTCTGTAAGGATGTTGTGATTTTGCCTTAGTAAAAGAGGGTGTTCTGTACTGCTGCAGATTTCGTATGTCTTGGTCATAAAGCTTAAAGTTGTTACCAGCTGGCAGATTTACTGTGAATTTCTTTTTTATGTTGCATTGCTGTTTAATAGTAAATGCTGTCTCAATGCGTGTGTGTATGCCATTGCTCCGCGAGTGTGTACTGTACGTGTGGGCCATGTAATATTCCTAGCATGTTTTACACATGGCATTAAATACATTTTTTTCTGGTATACCATGATGAGTAAGGGAGGACCACACACAAGAGTAGCCTAGGGACCAATGACCACTTGACCATTTTCCACTGTTTGTCAGGTTACCCGTTGATTGACTCCTCTCCAAGTGGGCACACTCACCTTTCACCTTATCCATGCACCACAACACCATGTTATGTAGGGAAACCCCTCGCTCATGAAACATAACCCACACATTGACTGGGCTTTGGGAACTATTGTATTGTGCAGTGGAGGGCTCACTGTCTAAATTGCCAGAACTTTCCGGAGTCCCCAATGATTACGTGGAACTACTGTAAAGGAGGTATTTAACAAGGCCGCGCTACCTCTTTACCACCGCAACGCACGTATGACTGTGCCATTGACCCTCTAAAAGGCACTGCCCCCCTAAGGGTCCCCCTATTTACCTTATCTGCTCCTGAAACCAAGACTATGGAGAAGTATATCAATGATTCTCTGGCAGCATGGATCTTTTGCCCTTCCTCATGGAGCTGCTGGAGCTGGGTTTTTTTCATGGTGAAGAAGGACAAGTCCATACGCCCTTGCATCAACTACAGGGAACTCAATAGCTCCTTTCCAACATGGAATCAGTAAAATTGCTAGATAAAATAATATCCAGCAAAGGCAGTAGGTAGTTATTCCCACATTTTTTTATATTTAACCTGTGCTGTCAGCATGCTTGGCATACAACACAGAGTTGTTGTGCCATTGCGTCGAGGACAGAGTTAATCTGCAAGTGGAGTTCAACTTCTCAACCTCCAATACCACGGACGACCTGTGGGATAACAAGAGCACAACTTTTTGTTACACAGAACCACCACTAATCCCTGTTCCTCCTGGCAGCACGTCTTGAGCAAGACGCTGAACTCTAAATGTGCTCTTTGTGAGCTGGTGTGCACCTTGCATGGTTGTCGTTGCCTTCAATGTATGAATGTGGGTGTGAATGGATGAATGTGAAGCGTATATATTGTAAAATGCTTTGAGTGATCACAAGACTGGAAAAGGGCTACATAAAATGCAGTCCATTTACCATGTTTTGGTCTATAAACAACTAATCATCATTACAACTCCAAAAGGGGAGACATGTACATGGAAAAACATAAACATAGACATAAACATAGGTTGCCCCCTGGCCAACCACACCCCCACACCAACTCACCAAAACCCCAGTGCTCAATGTGTGCTGTTGGCAATTGCAGTTAAAATTGCGGGCTGTGGGGGTACGAGTCCTCCAAGCATGCCGAATGACTCGCACCCCTCTTTGGGCGCCTTTACGAAAAAGATCTGTATGGAGTCTGTTCCCACATAGATGACTGTTATGGATACAGTACGTAAGGGGGCTCCCTCCCTCTCCGGCTCCGCCCTTCAGCGCAGCCGATGGGCAAGCGAAGGGCTTGTACCTGACGTACCTGCACCCATCCCTAACGCTAAAAGACACTTATAGGTGTAGTGGCATTTTCAAGAAGAAAAATAATACAATTTAAGAATATAAAGACCTGTCTCTGTGTTTTCAGTTTGACCCTTTACATTTACATTTACATTTAGTCATTTAGCAGACGCTTTTATCCAAAGCGACTTACAATTGTTCAAACACCGACGGACGCAGCCATCAGGAGCAATGAGGGGTTAATTGTCTTGCTCAAGGACACTACAGCATGCTAGCAGGAGGAGCCTGGGATCGAACCAGCGACCTTTAGATCACTAGACCACCAGCTCTACCGCCTGAGCCACCATCCCCTTACCCTTGTCAAATTTGTTCACAGCTGAGTGACTGATCTCAAGGTTTTGACCTTTCGTGTTGAGTTAAGTAAATGGAACTCTCCTTGCAACTCGGTCTGTTTCATTGTCGTACTTTTGGGTTCAAACTTGCCAGTGAATGTTACAATATGCTTATTTTGATAAAGCCATTTATTAATTTAGTTTATTAAATAAATACATCATTATATGTGTGTGTGTCAAACGCAGGTATTCATATTAATGAAGAAATCTCCATTGACAATAAACTGGGTTAGGTCAGGAATCACAAGAACAATCATTCAACCATGAGGAAAAACTAAAGTCAGAGTCGTCATTGCTTTATAATGGCTGCAGTCTAATAGATGTCTGGAAGTGATGAGTCTGGTCCCTGAAAATTGGGGCCTGTGTCACTGAACCAGACAAGTGTGATTATCTCAAGTTTCAGATGAAGGAAAATGAGCGCAATGACATTTTTTCCACTAAATGGGCCCTGGAGGGAGGCCTATAAAAACAACGGAATCGATGTAATATGTAATAAAACCTACAACCATTGCCAAAGTGGGGAATCACCTGGGCAGCACTGAGTGTTTTTCCTTTTGGACCAGTTAAGCAGACCACGGAGGTGATGATAATAAAATAAAGGGGATTGGGGATAAAACAGGGTTCGCTTGCGAGTGGCCAGGTACCACAGTTAGTGTTGATGGAGACTGAACGTCCTCCGATGAAGGAACGGAATCCTTCATCCTCGCAAGTCCAACGACCATTTCATCAAGCACGGATCTGCTGAGCACCGCATGGCGGATCGTAATGTACCAAAGTACAGTGGGTCTTGGTTAGGCTGACCTGCTCTGGAGCTCACTGCACATAAGCTCTGGGTAGCTGCAACTTAACAAATCTGAGTGAGTAAGAGCCAACGAGTCCAAGGAAAGAATCAAAACTAATTTGCAAAAAAAAAAAAAAGCAAAAGAATTACTAGCAAAGAAATTACACTCTCAACGTACAACGTTGATTATCAGCATTGTAATTCAACGGATTGTGAGCACTGGCCAGACAAGCTGTAGTGTGGATGTGTGTGCTGCCTCACTTGTTCTACTCTACCTCTCACCATGTCTCTACCGATTTTCCAACGCAAGAACTAAGTTATTTGTATGAAAGGTCAAACGTTTAAAAAAATAAAGGAATTTAATTATATCAATATATCTATTGATATCTATTAAGGGGCAGCCAGGAGCGGTGGGCAGCATTCACTTCCATGCTTTCCCGGGGACCGGGGACAGGACAGCGTTCTGGATGTTTTCTAATCGGGGTCCTTTTTTATATGTGAGCACCTGGAGAACATGCAAACTCCACATGAAAAGGCCCCTAATTGGGAGATAACCCACCTGAGCACGGTGCCAACAGCGCCCCAGGCGGGAATCGAACCTGGGACCTTCTTGCAGTGAGGCAGCAGTGCATGAGCTGCAACACGGTCCAGGATCAAACCCCTGATAATCCTTATATAATTTATTTACCAAAGGGACATTTACTTATTTATACATTTTAATTTAATAATTGGGCCATGTCAAAGTCTGATGGGGAAGTCTGCAGAGCTGCACCTCAAACCATCCGCCTGGAATTCACCAGACTTCTACTCTATCCACAAGAACCTGATCAAACTGTTTGGTGTCAGCGGCCGAGGTGTTTAATCAAAGTCCTCGTTTCTAAACCGAGATCAATGCTGCGCGACCTCAACCGGAGCAAGGACCTTGCAGCGTGACGGACAACCATGGAGTAAACGGGCATTCAGTAAAACAGTCAGACAAGCCGTGTGTGTGTGTGTGTGTGTGTGTATATCTGTGTGTGTGTCAGGGGACAGATTTACCTCTATCACGATGTAATAGAGGAAAGATCGACGCGTGAGACAGAGGGACATACAGAGATATAACTGAAGAAGTGACGGCAGAGAGAGAGCGGCAGGATAATAGAGAACGGGAGGAGAGAGATCTCTTCCACGGGTTGGTGCTTTCTGGAACAAGCGTTGTTGATACAGTAATGAAAGCAGACTCAATGAAACACACAGGCACATGCACACACACGCACGCACACACACACACACACTAACACACACACACGAACACGCACGCACACACACACACACACACACACACTAACACGCACGCACACACACACACACACACACACTAACACGCACGCACACACACACACACACACTCTGGTATTAAGTGGTAAATGGGATGTAGAAGGCAGCGGACAGAGGTCAGGGTATGACTCATAGGTCTTAGAATAGAGAAGACATGAAAACAGATAAACACACAGACACACACACACACACGTAAACAGCAGAATACTGCAGAATATAAAGCACATACAAGTACAATCACTGAAATATACAACAAATACAAAAGACGCACACACACACACACACACACACACACACACACACACACACACACACACACACACACTCAAGCGAGGCCTTTCACAAACCACCTTTGTTGTCTTAATGGTACTGTAAATCAAAGCGATCTCGACAGGACGTTGTGAATCACACCGGGTGCTCGATATGTTTGATGACCGATACTATATCATGGAAAATAAAAAAAAATTACAATTTAATGGAACTCAAAAAAATGATGGACATCTTTATTTGCGCCCAGGGAGTAGTTTATTGGAGCAGTTTATTAAATTTACAGGCGTACCTTGTCCCCGCTGAGACAAAAGCAGGTGTCCCCGTTTCCATCTGACCGCCGTGAGTTTGGATCATTGACTTTATATCTGTAAAGTCACTGATGTTAAAAGAGAATTTATTTAACTACATTTTATCAACAACAAACAGGTTTAGTTTTTTACACTTTTGATTAAAACGTCTTTGTCACCTTTAAACAAAGTTTTAGTTAATGCTCGCTTGTCTTTAATGTGGAGTCACAGAAGGAGGTGGAGGAGGTGGCGGAGCACAGTGGCAGATATTTGACTCATTTATGTTTCTGTTTGTATTCTGGATGGATTGGGTATTTGCCCAAACTGAATATCAAGTGTATTTTTCTCTCACATGAACACGATAAACTGCAGAGTTCTGGCACACACAGTAGTTAACACATCAAAAAAGGAAAAGTGCAAATATGGAATATTCACACTGCAATGCAACTGATATCCACACCTGTACACACACACACACACACACACACACACATATATATATATATATATATATATATATCTTAAGAGTTTTATTCGTCAAATACATAGCCATACTTCCATACATATATACAGTGAAATGTCAACGAAACGCCCCTGGTGAATACCAGGTATATATATATATATATATATATATATATATATATATATATATACACAAACAATGCACAGTTTATTACTATATACAGTATATACAGTATGCAGGGTTTAAAACTATAAATGTATTTCGGAATATGAACCTTTGATACAGGTGGAGGAGGTTTATTTTTTATTTTTTTGTTGTTTTATTGTATGTCCATTTTATGTATAATGTACATTTATTATATTTTCAGTGCATTTATTTGCATTTCTATTATATCTGTTTTTCCTGTTTGTGTTCTTATTTGTCCATCTAATAGTACAAACATTTTTTAAGTTTTTGAAGTGCTAACATTGCAAATGAAAAAAGGAAAACAAAACAAAGCAGGAATAGCAAGATACACACACACACACACATATATATATATATATATATATATATATATTCAAATAAATGGCCGTGGTTTATGCACTCCAACACATGCGCATGCTGTTTTCAAAAGAACGTTTGTTTGAATGGAGGGAGGGCGTCCATGTTTTCCATCCTCCATGTTTAATGGATCAGACCAGCAGGGGGCCCCGACGTAGACCAGGCACACAATCCATACCCACTGGCAGGGGAGGAGGCTCTGAAATATTCAACAGCACTGGAGGACGCTGAAATTTGTATGAAATCCATCCAAACATCTCCTCCCTGTGTATAATGCATGGAGGTCGTGGCTGAACTGTTTATCCCTCAATAATGAATAAATTACATTTAAAAAAGGATGTAATGAAAGACACAACTTGCACATTCCATGTAAAATGCATGGGTGTTTGTATGTGAATGTACCATGTCATCTCTGTGTTTGTCTTCCTTGCGTTTCGTGAGTGTTTTAAAACGTGAAAATTGTGTCAACAGTGTTAGAGGGTGAATGTCTGGTCAAGGAGGTCTGTGGTGATGCTAGGCAGCTCCTGGTGTCCTCTGGGGGTTAGGGTTAGGGTCGGGGTTAGGGTTAGGGTTAGGGTTGGTGTTAGGGTTGAGGTTAGCGTTAGGGTTTAGGTTAGGGTTGGGGTTAGGATTGGGGTTAGGGTTGGGGTTGGGGTTGGGGTTAGGGTTAGGGTAAGGGTTGGGGTTAGGGTGGTCCTCCACTCGTGGTTAGGGTTGGGGTTCGGGTTGGGGTTGGGGTTAGGGTGCTCCTCCGCTCCAGCCCACGGTGGCTGTGACTGAGCTGTGATTCATACTTGCAGTTATAAAAGGTGTCAGACACGGCCGTGACGTTTTCTCTCTCCATTATCTGTCTTTCATTATCGGACGCAGCTTTATCCCCATGACACATCCTGACACTCCCACTATCCCGGCAGATTACGTCGGGTGGTTTTAGGCTCGCCGGCATTGTCCCAAAAATAGAATTCTTTCAACGTGAACCGGAGCCACCGTGGCGCGCCGGTGGTTTTGTGAGAGAAAAAGCCAAAGAGAGAAACGAAAGGAAGAAAGATGGAGAGAAGAGCTGTACTTTTCTATTTCCGTCCTTTTGTGACGAAACAGGATAATCCTAAAGCCAATCTCAGACCTTTGTATTTCACCATGTGTGTGTGTGTGTGCATGCGTGTGTGTTTGAGTGTGTGTGTGTGTGTGTGTGTGTGTGTGTGTGTGTGTGTTTGAGTGTGTTTGAATGTGTGTGTGTGTGTGTGTGTGTGTGTTTGTGTGTGTGTGTGTGTGTGTGTGTGTATGTGTGTGTTTGTGTGTGTGTGTGTGTTTGTGTATGTGTGTGTGTGTGTATGTGTGTGTGTGCGCATATGTGTATGTGCTTGTGCGTGTGTGTGTGTATGTGTGTCATTTTCTCTGTGTTTGTGCGTGTGTGCACGGCAGGCGTCCGCCACTTAGAGAATCCAAACTAACGTCAGCATTAGCCGTAGCATTCTGTTCAAATGTATTTACTTACAGAGTATATTTTCCTCTATTTTTTCTCCTGGTGGATGTTTTTTTCCGCTGCCTTCTGATTCTTCTTCTTTGCATTTAAGATGAAGTTCAGAACGCAGCAGCTCGGCCTCTCGCCGGTTCCCAAAGACGACGTCACATCACACCGATTCTGCTTCTCTCCATCGGATCTCCAGGACCCATTTTGACATTTTACTGATCACTTTTAAAGCACGTCGTGGTCTGACTCCAAGCTGCATAACACATATGTTCACCCCATAGGAGCCAGTGCGGACCCTCAAGTCTTCAGGCGGGCGGGGCCCTCCTGGCTGTTCCCAAGTCAGAAGCCCTTTCTGTCCGGGCCCCTCGACTTTGGACGAGTCTGAGGAGTTTCGGCAGCAGATTCAGTGACTTATTTTAAATCACTTTTTCAAAACCCATTTTTATAGATCTGCTTTTATGTGATGTCGCCCCATTTCCTAAATGTTTTTATTTTTATTATAATTTTTATTAGATTTTTCTATTTATTTATTTGTATTGTCTCCTTATCGGCTTTTTCAATTTAATGAATTTATTTAATTTATATTTATTAATGTTCCTTTGCCTTTTAAATTCATGATCTGAGCACTCTGCTCTTATTTAATCTGTCAAAGAACTTTGTAAACTGTGTTTTTAACGGTGCTATATAAATACAGCTATCAATATTATTATTATTATTATTATTATTATTATTATTATTATTATTATTATTGTTATTATAAGATGGAAGCTGTTGTAAGTGCAGTAATTCTTGTTCTGTCTCTTGATGATTCTCTGTTTCTCCTTTACCTCAGAAGTATTTTTTCTAATCAATAAAAATATGGTGTTAAAAAAAATTGCGAGAGATGAGAGATGGGCTTTGTTTATTTTTTTAAGGATTGGTTCTGAAAGAGTCACTCGGTGAAAAGAATTGTCCAACCATGGGTTCTTTTGGTTGTGTTGGTAACCGGTGCACAGACGTGCAAGAGAAGCACAAACGTCGGTTGAAACTTATTTTTTGAGAATTTAACGCGGTGCGCCAGCCACACCAGATGTTTGGCATCTATCCTCCCTCCATGGGAAAGGGGGGGCTTGACGTTGCCAACAGCATGTTATCTGCTCCCCTGTAAAGGTGTTGCCGTTCTGTAGCTGCACCTACAGACATGTTGCAGCTGATACTGGCCACCATATTGTCTGTCACATTTGGAAAACATCACTTCAAAGACCTCTCACACACACACACACACACACACACACACACACACACAAACACACACACACACACACACACACACACACATGAACGCACACACACACATGAACGCACACGCACACACACACACACGCATGCACACAAACCCAACAGAAGCCGAACACGCCTCAGAAGGAGAGACGTCAGCCACGGGCCAGGAATCACCCCCCATGCCATCCCGGCTGAGCCCACCCAACTGGGCAGCTTTGCAGTGTCACAGAGGGAAGACAACCCCTTGGCCCCAGCCCTCCGGGATGTACAGTTCATTGAGGGATCACTGCAGCCAGGTGTGAGTAAAGCCACTAACCCTCGTTTCATTCTAACCAAGGGCTTCCTTAACATGGGCGTTAAAATGGGGGAGAAATGGATTAACCAGCTAGTCCTACCCAAAGCGTATGTCCTTAAGGTTCTGTTCCTGGCCCACACCCACCTACTCGGTGCCCACCTTGGGGTGGAAAGACCCAGGTGAGGGTCTTAGCAAGGTTCTACTGGCCGGGTGTAATATGAGCAGTCAAGGACTACTGCAGACGCTGTGCCGACTGCCAGCTTAATAGCCCAGAGCCGCACTACCAGAGCCCCCTCATAACACTTCCAATCATTGAAACCCCCTTTGAATGCCTAGCCATGGACATAGTGGGACACTTTCCCTGAACTGCTTGGGGACACCACTTCATTCTGTTCATCATGTATTATGCCACCCGGTTTCCAGAGGCCATCCGCCTACGCACTGCCAGTGCCCGGCTGTGGCTAGAGAGCTCCTCTTGCTGTTTTCCCGCGTGGACATAGCCAAGGAGATTTTAACCGATCAGGGCTCATGTTTCATGTTTAGGGTAATGCAGAAGTGCTGTGAAAACCTCAAGGTGAAGCAACTGCGTATGTCGGTGTACCACCCCCAGACAGATGGCTTAGTGGAGAGATTTAACAGAACCCTAAAAAACATGCTGCGTAAAGTAACCGATGACAATTCTAAACTCAGACCAGCTACTGCCACATGTGCTCTTTGCCATCAGGGAATTGCCCCAGAGCTCCACACAGGGTCCTGTCCCTTCGAACAGTTAATTGTTCAACCTGGCCAAAGAATCCTGGGAGAACCAACTGTCCCCCTACAGGTCAGTGATCGATCACATGTCTAACATGCACCAGCAGATGTCATGTGTGTGACCTATAGTGTGGGCCCACATGGAAGAATGCCAAATGGCCCCAGCCCAAATATACAACAGGGGAGTCAGCGTGCGAGAATTCCAGCTGGGGGGAAGGTGTTGGTCCTGGTCCCCACGTGTGAGTGTAAGTTCTTGGACCAATGGCAAGGACCACATGACAAATCAGAAGAGCTCCCAAATGTGGTGTTGGCAACTAACTTGTCCTCCCCAGAAGTTAAACCAGTCCCCCTGGGAGAGCAGCTGAGTCCGGACCAGAAACAGGAGCTCAGGGAGCTGATATCCCAATACAGTGACGTGTTTTCCGACAAACCTGGGGTCCATGGGGCACCGGCTACGCTTCAGCAAATGATGAACAGAATCCCGCGACCTCACAGGAACTATAAGGCTGCGTACTTGGACTATAGGGTAATTCACAGTCGGGACTGGGATTCCCACAAAAGACAGCTACAAGCGGAGCTCACTGCCTTGAGAGATGCAGGTTGGGTGGCAAACCTGAAGAAGTGCCACCTGGAACTGAGGGAAGCAGAGTACCTGGGTCACACCATCGGTTGAGGGTTGTTCAAGCCCCAGGAGAAGAAACTGGAGAGCATCCGCCGCTGGCCGCAACCACCTGCCAAGAGGCAAGTCAAAACGTTCTTTGGGCTAATGGGGTATTACCGGCTGTTTGTACCAAATTATGCTGCTCTGGCGGCTCCTCTCCATTATCTGACCCAAAATAGGCAACCACACCAGGTGAAATGGACCGAGGACACTGAGTGGGCCTTCTGCAACCTCCGGAAGACCCTCTGTGCTGAACCCGTCCTGGTGGCACTGGACTTTACCAAGCCCTTCATCCTACAAACGGACGCCTGGAGGACAGGTTTGGGGGTGGTCCTTTCGCAAGTTGTAAATGGGGAAGAGCACCCAGTTACTTTTATCAGCCAAAAACTGCTGAAGCATGAAAGGAATTATGCAGTGTTGGAGAAAGAATGTCTTGCCATTAAGTGGGCAATGGCAAAGCTGAAGTACTACCTGCTAGACAGAAAGTTCACTGGTTCCTGGAATTACAGCTGTTTGCTTTTAAGGTGGAACATCGTCCGGGGAAACTACACAGCAATGCAAATGTCCTGTCTCGGAGAGACAAGTGCCTCTGGGTGGACGCCCCCTGCCACGGCATGGAGCTGTGGAGGGGGATATGTGGTGTTCCTCCTGGTCAAACCCCTGGAGGGAGCCATAGAAGAGGGCGGCACCCAGCTAGGAAAGGTTGCCAGCTGGGGATCATTGTGGGCAATCGGTATATCCACCGGTGGCTTGAAAAGTGGAGAAAGCAAGCTGGGCCAGATGAGCAATGAAGGGGCCAGCCTACAAAGGGAGAGAAGACTCATCTTTGGCCAGAGGAGAAGGCGACCAGAGTCAGTGTGCGGTGGGCCTCCCTCAGCTGTTGTAAAAAGGGTCAAATTTAACCTAGAGCTGTAAGGGGAAACAACGTTGTTGGATGATCTGTCGTCTCTGAAGTAAATCCTTCTATTTTGTGTGTCACCAGGAGGACAACGGCAGCAGGAGACAGGGATGTTGCTGATGCCCCGGACCGGGAAGAACCTTAGTTGTTTTTGCTGCCCCACCCTTTCCCCGCCAATGATTTAAAGAAATGGACTTCAGGTGATTAACCCTGAAAACTCTTACCTCTGAGCCTCATTCCCCCGCAGAGGTTAACACCATAGCACTAGGCGTGCCAAAACACACACACACACACACACACACACACACACACACACACACACACACACACACACACACACACACACACCGACAATCATTGACGATAAGCAAACAGACGTAAGGTCCAAAACCTCGACAGCGACTTCAAACCCACGCAAACACATCTGACATTTAAGGGGATGTGCCCGGGCCTCCATCCAGCCCCGCGAAGCCCCCGACGCTGCGTTCCTCACAAATACCAAGAAGAGAAGGACGTAGGTCGACCGGACGAAGGATTCGCCTACACAATGTGGAAACAAAAGGGCAGCGGTTGGTTTTCATTTTCACTTTGTTTTTCGCGAAAAGTCCAGTCAGGAAGTGCTTCTTATCATCACCGTCAGGTTTCGGATGTCAGCTCCGTTCATCCGAACTCAGCCCACCAGCGTCTGAGGGGAGGGCGGGGGAAAGAGGCAACTTTGGCAAGACAACTTTATTTCTGTAGCACGTTTCATACACGAGGAAGACTCAATGTGCTTCACATTAAAAAAGAAAAACACGTCACACAATAAAATAAAACAGGATTTAAAAGAATGCATAAAAAGACTTTTGAAAAAAAGAATAAAAATGAGAAAAGTGCAAGGTAGTCACATTTATATAAAGAATAAAGATCGAAGTGCAATGTAATTGGCGTTTTGGTGGAAACCAATGGTGAACACAAACGTTTTTAGTCTTGATCTAAAAGGAGTGAGAGTTGGAGCGAGTCTCAAATCTCCAGGAAGCTTATTCCAGCTGTTTGCTGCAAAAAAGCTTAATCCGGATTTTTTCATTTTTAATTTTGACCCTGGGAACAATTAACATACGGGTCCCAGATGATCTTAGTAGTATATACTGTATAGTATATATAGTTTGGCCCTAAACCATTCAGTGATTTATTGGTGAGCAGGAGTATTTTGAAATCATTTCTCTGACTTAGCGGGAGCCAATGCAGGGAAGAGCTGCAATAGAAAAACACAGATAAATATTTGTTGCATTGGGTTTGACTGCAACAGGCGGAGCAGGTGCTGCTCGCTGCAGAAGGGGCGGTAGGGCGTGGGATGGCCGTGGTGTTCCAGAACGAGGGACGCTTTATGGCCCCCGCCCATCGAGCGTGACGTTGTTCTTCATGATTAAGTGGTCGCCGCGGGATATGAGGGGCGGCAATGGGAGGGCGGTGGCAGAACAGGTGCACATCGCTGACGCTCAGCAGCATGAAGAGGAGGAAGTGGTAGATGGTTCTGATATTGATGGCATGTCCACCAAAGATCCCCAGATTACTAACTGATATGTTGACACTGAAGCAGATCTACGCGTTTTGAGTTCAAACATTTAAGTTTATGATTATTTTCCGAGTAAGAATACATATTTTAACAATTAGAAATGTATTTTGAAATTGTATTGGATTAGAAACTCTTTCTTTTTTTCAGTGGGGCTTCTGAACCGGGGTTCTGTAAAACTCGTCGGGACAGGGATGCCCTAAGTACTTTCTTCCTTAAACCTGGAAAAGACAGACTCTTAGAGTGAGCGTGCGGCCCACCTTCACTTGCCTGGTGCACGGTGACCACCAGCCCCACAGAGTTGAGGAGGTGCTCTGTGGACTTGGACAGGACGGTACTGAAATCCTCCTGGAGAGTCGGGGAAGACACCAGCACAACGTTGGATGAGCTTATGGCTGAGGTGGGACCGCTTGCTTCAGGATGGACGCCAGGTAATGACAATATATATATATATATATATATATATCATTTTAATAGCACCTTTAAAAACACAGTTTACAAAGTGCTTTGACAGATGAAATAAAATAGAGAGTGCTCAGATCATGAATTTGAGAGGCAAAGGAACATGAATATATGTATATATGTACATATATATATATATATACATACACACAATTACAGACAATTTCTAACTATAATATATATGCAAGGTTTACAACTCTATATATACAGTGGTACTTTGACTTGGAGTTAAATTGTTCCGTCACAGAGCTCGTAATTCAAAATGAGCAGAAGCAAATCAATTTTCCCCATTGAAATTAATTGAAATGCCATTAATTAAATACCTTTTTGAATAAGAAAAATGTATTTATAAATAACAAATATTGTATAAAAACATAATAAAACATAACAAAAGAGAATTTCATGTTTCTCATGTTTTTCTATGATTTTATGCTTTAATTCAATCAACATCATCCGCCTCTTCTTCTCAGCACTTCCTTTCTTAGGACCCATGGTTAGAAAAAAATTTCGGACAAAATTACTGCACAAAAAGCACAAAACGTGAGCAGCAAAACACAAATGAGATGCTTCCACGGTCAGGTAACCACGTGAAGTGAATGACTGAGGTGCGGGATGCTGGCCGGACAACTAGCGGCGGCACCTGAAGCTCGCTCCTCCTAACTCATATTTTTGCTCGCAAATCAATACAAAAAATCGTTTTCCGAGTTACGGCTCGTAACTCTGAAAACTTGTATGTTAGTGCACTCGTAAATCAAGGTACCACTGTATATATATACCTATATACACATAAACTATATATATATATATATATATATATATATATATATATATACATATACATACATATAAATAAATACATACATACATACATACATACATACATACAACATACATACATACATACATATATCTATGTATTTATTAAATATATTTATTCATGTATTTGTTTATTTATTTATTTAGTATGAGTTTGATATAGAGGTTTAATTATCATGTTTTATTGTATGCCCATTTTTTGTATAATGTACATTTGTTCTATTTTTAGTAATTTGTTTAGTATTTGTTTTATATTGTTTTCCTGTTTGTGTTCTAGTTTTTATCCATTGAATAATATAAAACCTTCTTTAAAACCGAGCTTTTGAAACCCAAACAATGGAATTTTCAACATCCCATATTTTTGATGGATTTGCTTAATTTTTTATTTCTTCAGTTATATTGTTTAATGCATCGACCATTTTCTCTTACCTGTTGTTTTGCCTTTGGTGTTTGATTACTGTAAGTGTGTGTGTATCTTATCTGAGCATCTTGCCAATAAATGTGAGTTTTGAAAAATGTAATTATCTCCCCTCCCTCTCGCTCCCCCTGCATCACACATTCCCACCGTGGGATCGCTCACAACACGGTGATTGACGGCTGCTTTATATAAGCTGTAATGACGGAGGTCAGCGGGGGCCGCTCACGCAAACACAACCCGGGAACACATTGAGAGCTTGATGAGTTGTAATGAGAGTTTATCCTGCAGCCAAATGTCCTCACACACACACACACACACACCTACACACACACACACTGGTAATGACAAAGAACCACCGTCATCTGATTCTGATTCTATTTTTGTCCATCCATCTCTCCGTCTCTCTCTCTCTCTGTCTCTCTCTCTCTCTCCATCTCCCCCTCTCTCTCCGAGGTGGTGGGATGTGTGTCGGAGTGATTGTAAGTGGTTTTTTTTCTTTGCGTGTTTCTCACATTTTTCATTATTGGTAAAAGCACAAAATCTCTTTTAAAGGCTTGGGAGTAGGGCGGCGGTGGGTGACGCCACGGCGTCCGGTGTGAACGCAGCCGGGCTCCAGAGCCGGTCAGGGAGCCGGGTGGTGAAGACCCAGGCGTGGCTGGATTTGTCCGTGGAGGAGTGTGGGCAGGCGGTCCGGTACGGCAGCATTAAAGCCGCATCCGGGGAACTGGGGGACGGGCACAAGCCGGTGTTCCCTCCGCTGAACCCGGCTAAGGGCTGCGCCACACCGGGCCGCCTCGCGCTGCGCCACCCTTGGGTGCAGCCTGGTGCGGCGTAGCCCAGGTGGGGCCCATTTAAACCTCAATGGCGCGAGAGACGTCAAAAAGATAACATGCTTTGTGGACTTTTTTTAAATTTATTTTGCGCAAGAAAAGCATGGTGACAGTGTCAATATTGTTGGCTACCACCAAGTACTTGGTATACTGTTACTACTATTTAATACTTATTAAATACAGGGAATTGGATGGAAAAGCCTCCCTTTAATATGAACCTGCTTCCAATAAAGGCCTGGTACCCTCTGCAGTTGAGGTAAAACAAGAAAGAATTAACTTTTTTTTTTTTTTAATAGTTTACATCCATGAAATGGTGGGGCATTGGGCCGTTTTGTAATCAGTACCCTCTTAGTGTTACTCGGGACACTGGATCTGCAGGCCATCAACGTCAGATCAAGGTGGAACATCTGTATTTGGTTTCTCCCCTGGTTTCATCGCCATGATCAAGGTGCACTGCGTATCGAAGATGGATGGCGGTTTGAGCGCTCCTTTAGTCATTGAGAGGGGCAGGCGACGGGGATGTGCAATGTCTGGCGTGCGTCACTCGATAGCAATTGAACCTTTTTAAACAAAACTAAAAAATGACTTAACGGCTCAAAAGCGAACAGCCTCTGCCTGAGTATTAACAGAGGAGAATTTCAGGGGAGGATCTTTGGTTTTTCTTACAAAAAAGCCCCAGAGAAAAAAAGGCATTTTCTTCATTGGGATGGTGGGCAGAGGCTTGATTGTCTAGAGATTGTTTTTTAAATTCGGTCAATTAATTCGGGGGGGCTGGATCTGGACTGTACCGCTTGTCGCAGCCGGACAAGACAGATTTTCCACTGCACCTGTCGTCATATTCACCCTGTGGCTTTTTCTGATCACGTAATATTTGTAATTGAAATTAACTACAAGAATAGTGGTGTCGCGATACAATTTTTCTGGGAGCTCCGGAAAACAAAAAAAGGAGATTTTGATTCATTGTGTCAGTGGTGGGATGTACATAGGTGTATTCTGTCAGCAGTACACTTCCTTTTCTTCCTCTAAAATTAAAGAGGTAGTGAGAGAATTAGCAAATTAAATAAGGGGCCTTTAAAGCGGTTCAGACATAGGGGCTGGTTTTTAATAATAATGACTTACAGTAGAATAAGAGGCAGACGTTAAGCTCCTTCATGCAGGAGAGGGTAGAAGGAGCCGTGGTTAGATCTGGCTTCTTCTCTATGAAGGGCATGGATGGTCCAGTTCCAGTGAGAAAGCTGATTTGGACAGAGAACTGACATTTGGAAGGATCCACTGCTGCTGTTGGTCAGTTGTCTTCTGGTCCCTCACCAGTCACTGACGGGATACCCTTGTTCAGACTTCTTTAAACATTTTCGGAACTGATTTTCACCGGGTGCAGCTGGAATGGCTCCAAGAGGTTTTGCTGTTATGACTACTTCCCAAATATGGAGATGAGTCATTCCTGAAGAACTGGAGGCCGGTACAGTAGCTCTCTTATATGTGGAATATAAGTTGCTTCCCAGGGAGTTGTCCATCAGGCTTAAGAGGCATTTGGGAATTAAAATCCAGATGGACCAAACACATTGTGTACCAGAGAGTATAATTAAGGACAATATTCTTCTGGTCAGAGATGTACTAGATGTTTGCAAATATTATGATTTGGACAGCTGATATTTTATCCCTTGATCAGGAAAAGACCTTAGACTTTTTAGTTTCTACCCTAATAACTTTTGGTTTTGGGGATGTATTTATCTCCTGGGTGGGTTTGCTGTATAAGGGTGGGGGGTATTAGTCGAGCCGTCCCCATTTACCGTCCCCAAGTAAATGGGTGTTGCTGTGTAGATGCCGAAATCCTCCGAAAAGACAGGGGGTGCTGTGCACGAACTACCAGGCGAAACTGAAAGAAGTCCCGAGGGAAGGATCTGAATAACTAGAAAAGAGCAGTAAAATGAAAATAGAATGTGTTTGATTTTTAATAAGAAACATTTATTGTCAGTTCATGTTTATTTTTATAAATATAGTCGTGAGTTTGTGCAAATTGTTGGTGTAAAAATAACGAAGAAGTGCCGAGGTATTAAAATAGTCCAAATCTTTGGACAGAGACGGTTCTCCTTCCATGATTTAAACGGCCTCTGGTTATTTTTGTGGTCACGCATGGACGGACAGATGGTACAGATTGTACCTGCGGACCACTTCACCCAGCCTTCCTTCGGAACGCTTCCAGCTCGGATTACCCGAAGCACACGGCGCAGAGTTTCAAAAAATTGCAGCGCCCCTGTGCAAAATCGCCGCGCTGCTGCGAGCGCCACAGTGACATCATTTATAGCGTGCGCACCAAACCACACCACTGCCGCAGGCTTTAGCGCCGGCGTCTGGCAGGGCTGACCTGTTCCTGGCCAATGATACAGTTTGATCATACAACCACTTTTATGCAAATTGTAAGGTCGACTAACTGGGCTTATATCGCAAGAGTCAGCCCAGACGTTACCCGTGGTTGTCTATGCAGATGACGTAACGTTTTTATAAAACATTTGGCAGATGTGCACATTATTGACAGTTTGGGTACATATGAGGAGGCTTCATCTGCAAAAAGAAATTGGGGGAGACGTGAGGCCTTACTGGGGGGGTCAGGGGAGGGATG
Organism: Zeus faber; assembly: GCF_960531495.2. Classification (NCBI taxonomy): domain Eukaryota; kingdom Metazoa; phylum Chordata; class Actinopteri; order Zeiformes; family Zeidae; genus Zeus; species Zeus faber. Next base: position 48,319,892 of record NC_137189.1, on the reverse strand, counting down.
GGGCAGTCCCTGGTCTGCAAGCAGCTCTTCAGAGGGGGATGAGTGGGATGAGCTTCCTGGGAGTTTTCTGAGGTACAGTCGATTTAAAAAAAAAAAAGAAGAATTGGGAGGGTTCAATGGAGAAGGCGATAAAGTGAAAATAGTGGCCACCCCTGTTATCTCAGGGGTGGAGTTCTGGTCGCGAATAACTTCCCAATGTGGCCTTGGAGGACAGTGACTTTTTCTTCTATACGTTGCCCTCCACTCCCTCTCTATCCATCCCACATGGAAGGTGATTTGTTTTGGTCATGTGATGCATAATGGTTGGTGGTGTCCCTGTGCCAGCAGTAGTGACCTTGGTGCAGAACCCATCCCACCCCACACACAAACACACTTTTTAGACAAATCTAATAATCATTGTCCTCTACAAAAGAGTGATAAAAAAAAGTTATTGCCTTCTTCAAATATCACAAGTGGCCGTTTATTGAACTATAGCTCATCCCAATCAATCCCAGTTTGACAATTATAAGAAATTTAATAGAACTCATGAGGGTGAATGGGTGTCGTAAGGGTGAATACAAGGCGAGGCGTGGCCGGGGTCAAGGTTCAAATGGGTTTGTTCAATTCTCCCAGGAAGAACGGTGTAACAACTCAACTTCTTACAGCTGTTGCTTCTCATTGAAGGCATCAGCAATAACCTGCAGTAACTTTGCTTTACAACAGCACCGCATTCCAGGCTCAGGTCTTCCTAGGTCTTCCTAGACGACCGTATGTGCGCATCGATGAGACAAACAGATTATGAGGGACAAAAAAACATTTGGCGCAGCGATCCTTTCTTTTATTCGCTTGCTTGATGTCGCTGAGCTGTAGCTGTCCCTCGGGGGAAACAAAGGAGTTTCATGAAGAGTCACTGGCGTGAGGAAAGACCCGGTCGGGCTGGATCGGGCCAACGTGTCCTGGAAGACGGGACTAGCGGACACGGCGAGGCAGATTAGTACGGAGACTAAACTAATGAATTGTCAGATTTAGAGGGAGCCAGGAGAGATACCAGCTGAGGTAAATTGGCTGAGGATCTGGAGATGAGTGGATGGAGGACCAGGGAATTTATACAGCCCGTTCTGATGGTTGATGGATCTCAGGTGTGGGGAGGTGCAGGAGGAAGGAGTGGCCAAAGAGATGAGCGGGCCCTAGTGGCGCTAGGAGGCCGTGAGCTTGACAGTGGCACAACGCTTGCCGGCGTACCACCTGGTTTATATATCCAACCACCTGCTTTACATATCCAACCACCTGCTTTACATATCCAACCACCTGCTTTACATATCCAACCACCTGGTTTATATATCCAACCACCTGCTTTACATATCCAACCACCTGCTTTACATATCCAACCACCTGGTTTATATATCCAACCACCTGCTTTACATATCCAACCACCTGGTTTATATATCCAACCACCTGCTTTACATATCCAACCACCTGCTTTACATATCCAACCACCTGGTTTATATATCCAACCACCTGCTTTACATATCCAACCACCTGGTTTATATATCCAACCACCTGCTTTACATATCCAACCACCTGGTTTATATATCCAACCACCTGCTTTACATATCCAACCACCTGGTTTACATATCCAACCACCTGCTTTACATATCCGACCACCTGGTTTATATATCCAACCATCTGCTTTACATATCCAACCACCTGGTTTATATATCCAACCACCTGCTTTACATATCCAACCACCTGCTTTACATATCCAACCACCTGGTTTATATATCCAACCACCTGGTTTACATATCCAACCACCTGCTTTACATATCCAACCACCTGCTTTACATATCCAACCACCTGGTTTATATATCCAACCACCTGCTTTACATATCCAACCACCTGGTTTATATATCCAACCACCTGCTTTACATATCCAACCACCTGCTTTACATATCCAACCACCTGGTTTATATATCCAACCACCTGCTTTACATATCCAACCACCTGGTTTATATATCCAACCACCTGCTTTACATATCCAACCACCTGGTTTACATATCCAACCACCTGCTTTACATATCCGACCACCTGGTTTATATATCCAACCATCTGCTTTACATATCCAACCACCTGGTTTATATATCCAACCACCTGCTTTACATATCCAACCACCTGCTTTACATATCCAACCACCTGGTTTATATATCCAACCACCTGGTTTACATATCCAACCACCTGCTTTACATATCCAACCACCTGCTTTACATATCCAACCACCTGGTTTATATATCCAACCACCTGCTTTACATATCCAACCACCTGGTTTATATATCCAACCACCTGCTTTACATATCCAACCACCTGCTTTACATATCCAACCACCTGGTTTATATATCCAACCACCTGCTTTACATATCCAACCACCTGGTTTATATATCCAACCACCTGCTTTACATATCCAACCACCTGGTTTACATATCCAACCACCTGCTTTACATATCCGACCACCTGGTTTATATATCCAACCATCTGCTTTACATATCCAACCACCTGGTTTATATATCCAACCACCTGCTTTACATATCCAACCACCTGCTTTACATATCCAACCACCTGGTTTATATATCCAACCACCTGGTTTACATATCCAACCACCTGCTTTACATATCCAACCACCTGGTTTACATATCCAACCACCTGGTTTATATATCCAACCACCTGCTTTACATATCCAACCACCTGGTTTACATATCCAACCACCTGCTTTACATATCCAACCACCTGGTTTACATATCCAACCACCTGGTTTATATATCCAACCACCTGGTTTACATATCCAACCACCTGCTTTACATATCCAACCACCTGGTTTATATATCCAACCACCTGCTTTACATATCCAACCACCTGGTTTACATATCCAACCACCTGCTTTACATATCCAACCACCTGGTTTATATATCCAACCACCTGGTTTACATATCCAACCACCTGCTTTACATATCCAACCACCTGGTTTACATATCCAACCACCTGGTTTACATATCCAACCACCTGGTTTACATATCCAACCACCTGGTTTACATATCCAACCACCTGGTTTATATATCCAACCACCTGCTTTACATATCCAACCACCTGGTTTACATATCCAACCACCTGCTTTACATATCCGACCACCTGGTTTATATATCCAACCATCTGCTTTACATATCCAACCACCTGGTTTATATATCCAACCACCTGCTTTACATATCCAACCACCTGCTTTACATATCCAACCACCTGGTTTATATATCCAACCACCTGGTTTACATATCCAACCACCTGCTTTACATATCCAACCACCTGCTTTACATATCCAACCACCTGGTTTATATATCCAACCACCTGCTTTACATATCCAACCACCTGGTTTATATATCCAACCACCTGCTTTACATATCCAACCACCTGCTTTACATATCCAACCACCTGGTTTATATATCCAACCACCTGCTTTACATATCCAACCACCTGGTTTATATATCCAACCACCTGCTTTACATATCCAACCACCTGGTTTACATATCCAACCACCTGCTTTACATATCCGACCACCTGGTTTATATATCCAACCATCTGCTTTACATATCCAACCACCTGGTTTATATATCCAACCACCTGCTTTACATATCCAACCACCTGCTTTACATATCCAACCACCTGGTTTATATATCCAACCACCTGGTTTACATATCCAACCACCTGCTTTACATATCCAACCACCTGGTTTACATATCCAACCACCTGGTTTATATATCCAACCACCTGCTTTACATATCCAACCACCTGGTTTACATATCCAACCACCTGGTTTATATATCCAACCACCTGGTTTACATATCCAACCACCTGCTTTACATATCCAACCACCTGGTTTATATATCCAACCACCTGCTTTACATATCCAACCACCTGGTTTACATATCCAACCACCTGCTTTACATATCCAACCACCTGGTTTACATATCCAACCACCTGGTTTATATATCCAACCACCTGCTTTATATATCCAACCACCTGGTTTATATATCCAACCACCTGGTTTATATATCCAACCACCTGGTTTACATATCCAACCACCTGCTTTACATATCCAACCACCTGGTTTACATATCCAACCACCTGGTTTACATATCCAACCACCTGGTTTACATATCCAACCACCTGGTTTACATATCCAACCACCTGGTTTATATATCCAACCACCTGGTTTACATATCCAACCACCTGCTTTACATATCCAACCACCTGGTTTAAATATCCAACCACCTGGTTTACATATCCAACCACCTGGTTTATATATCCAACCACCTGCTTTACATATCCAACCACCTGCTTTACATATCCAACCACCTGGTTTATATATCCAACCACCTGCTTTACATATCCAACCACCTGCTTTACATATCCAACCACCTGCTTTACATATCCAACCACCTGGTTTATATATCCAACCACCTGGTTTACATATCCAACCACCTGGTTTACATATCCAACCACCTGCTTTACATATCCAACCACCTGCTTTACATATCCAACCACCTGGTTTACATATCCAACCACCTGGTTTATAAATCCAACCACCTGGTTTACATATCCAACCACCTGGTTTACATATCCAACCACCTGGTTTATATATCCAACCACCTGCTTTACATATCCAACCACCTGCTTTACATATCCAACCACCTGGTTTACATATCCAACCACCTGGTTTATATATCCAACCACCTGGTTTACATATCCAACCACCTGCTTTACATATCCAACCACCTGGTTTAAATATCCAACCACCTGGTTTACATATCCAACCACCTGGTTTATATATCCAACCACCTGCTTTACATATCCAACCACCTGCTTTACATATCCAACCACCTGGTTTATATATCCAACCACCTGGTTTACATATCCAACCACCTGGTTTACATATCCAACCACCTGCTTTACATATCCAACCACCTGCTTTACATATCCAACCACCTGGTTTACATATCCAACCACCTGGTTTATAAATCCAACCACCTGGTTTACATATCCAACCACCTGGTTTACATATCCAACCACCTGGTTTATATATCCAACCACCTGCTTTACATATCCAACCACCTGCTTTACATATCCAACCACCTGGTTTACATATCCAACCACCTGGTTTATATATCCAACCACCTGGTTTACATATCCAACCACCTGGTTTATATATCCAACCACCTGGTTTACATATCCAACCACCTGCTTTACATATCCAACCACCTGGTTTACATATCCAACCACCTGCTTTACATATCCAACCACCTGCTTTACATATCCAACCACCTGGTTTACATATCCAACCACCTGGTTTACATATCCAACCACCTGGTTTACATATCCAACCACCTGGTTTATAAATCCAACCACCTGGTTTACATATCCAACCACCTGCTTTACATATCCAACCACCTGGTTTACATATCCAACCACCTGGTTTATATATCCAACCACCTGGTTTACATATCCAACCACCTGGTTTACATATCCAACCACCTGCTTTACATATCCAACCACCTGGTTTATATATCCAACCACCTGCTTTACATATCCAACCACCTGGTTTATATATCCAACCACCTGGTTTACATATCCAACCACCTGGTTTATATATCCAACCACCTGGTTTACATATCCAACCACCTGGTTTACATATCCAACCACCTGGTTTACATATCCAACCACCTGGTTTATATATCCAACCACCTGGTTTACATATCCAACCACCTGGTTTACATATCCAACCACCTGATTATATATCCAACTCCGATTGGACAGTTTCTCGTGGAGACGTGGGGACAGGCTGTTTTTGATGGACGGGGCGGAATTCTAAACTTTTCATGAGATGGAGACAACACCACGACGAAAAAGATTGAGTTTGTTGGTTGAAATGCAGTGAACAAATCACCGATAGGATGAGTCTGAATTTTCGCCAATTAAACAAAGACAAAACTGAAGGAAGGACGACTAAAAGTCGGCGCTCAGCTTCAATCGGTAATTTTCACCATCATCACCTTCAGAATAGATCAAGGATTAAAGGACTTGTGTCTCAGCAGAATGAGTTAAAGACGTGTCCGTGCATCCATCTTTAGTGGACTCGATGACTGTAACATCATCTTAACAGGTCTCCCCAAAAGATCCATCAAACAGCTGCAGTTAATTCAGAACGCTGCTGCTCCAGTCCCCACTAGGACCAAGAGGGGGATGGCATCACTCTGCTTCTCACATCTTTACATGGGCTTCCTGTCCGTCAAATTATTGATTTCAAAACACCGCTGTTGGTTTGTAAAGCACTGAATGGTTTTCAGGCCAAAATGCATTCCTGATCTTCTGCCGCGTTCTGAGGCCTCCGGAGCTCTCAGGTCGTCTGGGGCTGCTCTGCTTTCAGTCCCGGAGTCAAAAATAAACGTGGAGAAGCAGCGTTCGGTTTTTATGCTGCACATACCTGGAACAAAGTCCCTGAAAACTGCAGGTCTGCAGCAACTGGCTGAAGACTTTTCTGTTTGCCGCTGCCTTCTACGAAACCAATATATATTTATTTCTTGCACTGCTTGCACTTTTCTGTCACTTAGACTTGATGCTATGCATTGTATTTCTTAACTTTCTCCCTTTTACAAGGAAGTTTATTGTTTATTTTGCACCACGCATTCTATGTATTCTATATTTAAACGTCATGCATTCCATGTCCTTTAAAAATGCGTTCCTTTGCACTTTGTCTTCATGCTTATGATGCTTATTGTAAAGCACTTTGAATGGCCTTGTTGTAGAAATGTGTTATAAAAATAAACTTGCCTTAAACCAGGATGGGAAGCAAGGAAAAGGGATGGGGATGTGTTACTGGCGAGCTGGTGAAGGATGGGCCCCAGGAGTCCTGACTTAGGACGGGGGGAGGGGGAGTCTGGCAGGGCGATAGGCCTCGGCCACGCCTTCAGATCCCCCCAGCGGTTCCAGGGAAACGGGGAAGGGAGGGTGAGAGAGTGAGCGAGGCGGATGCGGCAGCTTGGTAGCTGGCGCCTTTGGGGCGCGGTCGGGGCGCGGTCGGGGCGCGGTCTCGCCTTCCGAACCTCAGTTGTTTTTACTCTGTTTGAAGCGACTGGTATAGATGAGGAATGAACCGATGCGCATGCTCCTGCGTCGCCTAAATGTTTATCAGAAACAGATTTTGTTGGACTGTTTGGGAGACAAAAAAGACCTGGTGTAATGTAAGGATACTGCTCTTGTGTGGCTGCGAGGCGGACTCTCTGATTGGCTCGTTTGGGTTGCGGCCTCGGCGCGTCGTGTCTCATTTGCATAAAGTTGACTTCAGCTCAACTTTTTTTTTGCCGCGTTGCTCACACTCCCACTGTCGCTTGGAGTCGTGGCCATACACACTTTAGATAATTACTGACTTCCTGTTGGTATGTGTGAACGGGGGCGGGAGAAACAGCGATACAGAAGCGATTGGACTCATCGGATCTGTTTTCATCCGTAAGAACAACCACTCCTCCACTCCTCCTCACTTCACCTCCTCCTCATCTCCTCACTTCACCTCCTCCACTCCTCCTCACTTCACCTCCTCCTCATCTCCTTACTTCACCTCCTCCACTCCTCCTCACTTCACCTCCTCCTCATCTCCTCACTTCACCTCCTCCACTCCTCCTCACTTCACCTCCTCCTCATCTCCTTACTTCACCTCCTCCACTCCTCCTCACTTCACCTCCTCCTCATCTCCTCACTTAACCTCCTCCACTCCTCCTCCCTTCACCTCCTCCTCATCTCCTCACTTAAGCTCCTCCTCACTTCCCTTCTTCCTCTGATCACTTCCTCTACTCTTCCTCCCCACTCCACCTCTCCTGAACTCTTCCTGGCTGCATACTGTGCTCCTCCACCAAGCACATTGATGGGATTCAGAACCTGTAGTTAAGGCCTTCAGACACAAATGACCCAAATTGCAAATATTCACTTGAGCCGTTCCTGCTTTTGTTAGATAAAAGGTATTTTTCTCTCCGGCGACCTGCCTCCACCCGCGCATTCACCTCATTTCAACCATTGCACTTTTCTGTCCGTGTTTTGATCTTGCACCTACTTTTCCACTTTATTTTACTTCAATTTCTGAAAAGCCAATTTTTTTTTTGTCAATACAGTGGAAACATCTTATTGCTCATGATTATTTGAACTATTTAATTTATTTTTCTTTATTTCTCATGCAGATTACCATCTAATGGTATCCCTGGCTCTGTGGAGCCCAACACGGGACGGGGCTTTAACTGTTTCATTCAGTTAGGGAATGGAGGAAAATAAATCCACCAATAAATAAAAACACACTGTTTTTATTTTTATTTTTTATTTTTGGAGAAACGGTAAACAGAGACATGCAGCTGAGCGGAGATCGGCCCCTCTCCATTACGCATTTACACACCTGCCTGTTTTACCAATTAACAGTCATGAATACATTTTAAACTTAAAATAATCTTCGGACAGCATTTAAAGTGTTTAATGAAAATGCGAGGGCGGGTTACAGTAGTTAATTATTCAAAAATTGTAAATTATTTTTCCATGTTTTGTCATGTATGAAAAAAAAAAAATGAACACTGTAAGCAGACTACTTGTATACTACAAGCAACTCATTTAAATAGCATTTGAATAGGAGTGATTGTGTCTGAAGCTCTTGTGTCCCAAATCTGTACTTTTTGTAAATACCTTGCATGACCTTTTTTTTTGCTTTTTTGATTCTTGCATTGGGACTGGCATGACGAGTATTTGGTTGCTAATATGACACCGGCTGTACTGTAAAACATTTGACAATGAAACTTATCCAAAAACCCTCACCCGCCTCCAACCCCCCTTCCCCTCCCCGGTTTGAGCAGACGGCTCCCGCAGGCAGCGCTTCCATCAATGAGCCGTCATTAGCGCTGGTTAAGCGGTAATAACTTGTGTCTCCTCCCCGGGCGGAGCACCTCCTAAACTCGACGTCATGCCTCCTGCCTTCTTTATCTCCAGCAGGCAGACTCTGGCGGTGTCAGAGCAAGCGAGGTGGCAGAAATGTCGCTAAATAAAGCATAAGCCTTTAATTACATCACTTAATGTATGCACAGGGAAAATTACCGGAGAAATTGGCGCCTAAAATGATCACTAAGACACTCCGAAGGTTAGATAAGTAGCTTTTCGTTTACATGAAATTGAAGTGTTTTTTATAGAACAAAAATTAATTATGTGTTTTTAAATATTGCTATGAACTACATTGTTAGGCTGACCTATATACATAATGCAGAGCGTTCAATCCTATAATCCTAAATTGCAACGGGACCGAGTGCAAGCCGTGAACTTTTTGGAAAAACAAACAAACAAACAAACAAACAAACAAAACTACTAAAAGTTAGTAGGTGATGATGATGCTTGGAGTTTTTGCGGTTTTGGTCGTGTGGCGATCAACCCTTCTGAGCTTTTACTTCAAGGTAGGGATGCACTCAGAGAGGTTGTTAGAGCTGCAGAGACTGCCACAGCAAACACCAATAACTGGTGTGAACACAGGTGTGAGACATTGTGTGAAATAAAGAAATGACTCAAGCACACGCTGGGAAGACGGCTTCGGTATTTTTTTGCTGTTGGTGAACAGGGTGGTGCAGGGATGACGTATTTTCGTCGGCCTGGTTCCCTCCACCAAAAGCCAATGGGATTTTTCCCATTGCACTTTGGATCATTGCAGAAAATATGCTGAAAAGTTTATGATACTTATACGTTTCGTTCAACAAGATAATCTTCACAAATGAACACCGCTTTTAGGATTTTTGAAGCGTAAATGCAACCGCCAGAAGTGAAACGCCTACGTCAGGCTCTGGAGCCGCTTGTCACAGCAGCAGCCTCTGTGTTTAAGACACGTAAAAGCTTAAAAATTCCTGAGTGGTGTATTTAACTGACGTATTTTATGTTGTGCAACAAAAGGTTAGAATCTCTGAAGCTTGTTTCAACTACGGATCTTATTTCAGGCATCGAACCAAAAAACCCATTCAAAAAACCCATGGACTCCGAGACGATGGAACCGGAAGTGAAACGTTCTGAGCTTATGTTCGGGTTTAGGAGTCGTTCCTCCAGCTTCTGGGTTTGGCCTGAACCTAACCCAGCTTCCTCTCATGCCGACCGCGTGGAAGCGGTCTGGCTGCTGCCTCCTAATTCAGTCATCGATTCTAAAACTTTTTCATATTGAGGACCTTCAATTTGATATGTATTAGGCTCGGGACCCCAAATATGACTTTTGATCGCTTAGCTGAGGACAGGTGCTTCATTTGTGAATCGGGAGGCACCGCGACACAGAGAGGTTGCCGGTCCGGCGGGTCAGGGGGAGAAAAAAAGTCACGGAACGATTTTTTGTGTTTCATTCAATTAGGAAACGCAAATTAAAAAGTAATAGGGCACGACACGGAGAGCTCAGCCCCGTTCCTCCAAATAGAACAACTAAAAACAGTGTGGGGGCGGGGCACGGAGGAACGGGCACACGACTCGTAGACTCGTTAAGATTATTTTCTGTGCATAACGCATGGAGAGGGGGCGATCGGGGAGAGAGTCACAGAAAGTGTCCCCGTTACGCACGGTTCCGTTCCGTACCCACGTGTTTTGTTCCGTAAGGAGACGTAAAATAAAAACACACTGTTCTGGCGCCGACGGCGGGCACCCCATCAATGGCTCGCACGTTGTCTGTACCGTCGGAGAGTGGGACGGGTGCAAATCCGATTTGACTCACAAAATTCTGAGTGGGTGGTGCTGCACTCAAAAACAATAATATAAAATACACACTATTTCTATTTGTTTTGTTTGGAGAAAAGGGGGAACGCAGAGCAGATGCAATCAAATAGGTGCCCCAATCTGGAAGCCCCCAGCGTGGCCCAATCTTCCTGTTGCAGCCAATGATGTACTGTCATTAAAAAAAAAAAATAAGACCGGGGGGAAAATAATTTGCATGCCACTATTCATGGAGACCGGCTCTCTCCATGACCCTACACCAAAGTCTCTATCTGCGGGGACGGTCCGGATGCGGGTGGCAAAAAAATAAAAAAATAAATAGAGAAAAGAGAGAGAGAGTCAAACAAAGGGAGTGACGGGCGGACAGGCGGACAGACGGATGGATGGGTAAATCAGGATGCTGGGAAGTCAGATGTGGCAGCCTTTGATCAGGGAGTGTTTTGTGTGGTTTCTATGCGATTGTGTGCGTCAGCGTCTCTGGATATATTATTCGGTTTCATTGTTCACACTCCTTCATCTCTCCTCCCTTTTTCAGGAACGCCACGGACGAGGGGGGACGCGGGTGATTTCTATGCGAAACGTGGGCTTGTGAAGTGATCAAGGCCTATATAAATAAACTTGACTTGACCCTCGACAGCAACGCCCCCCCCCCGGAGCGGCTCTGGGAACCTGACCAGGGATCTGCAGCCAGTTCTGGTCTCGATCAGAAGTTCCCAAACAGGGATGTCGGGTCCGCCTCGCAGGTCGCCAGACATCGCCCGGAGGTGACGTGGGAGCAGCGTCAAACCTGTAATTCGCTCCACCAATCAGAAGGATGGGACAATAAGCGAAGGTTCCTGTACGATTGTGAGATGTCGTTTCTTTTTGAGGAGGGAGGTCTGGTGCTCCAGTTTCGGTAGCCTCATTTGTTAGTTTAGTTATTTTCTCCGTTTATGGAGAGGCACGGGGTTCGACGGCCCACTGCGAGGCGGGTCCGGGTGTTTCGCCCCCCTTGCGTTCCTTTGGGTCCAGCCCTCCTCATTCTTCGTGCATGTTTTGTTTAAATAAATTCATTCTTCCTACTTCACAACTCGGTTTGGTGTGCGTCACGCGTTACAGGCCCCGAGGTCCGAGCCAAAGAATTGCTGTCGTGGTAACAGAGAACACACGGCGTTGGGCTGAAATCCTCACGCTGAGACGATTGGAACCGAAAGGGAATCCAAACGCTCGATCACTTTGCTTACACCTCCGGCATCGAGGGCTGGACGGTATCGCTCAGTGGTGGACAGTGTCTGTTTCTTTTTAAAGTAATAACTCCAAGCAGGAAGCAGAGTTTCAGTGAAAAGAAGATAAAGATGGACGCTGTTGTGTTTTATTCTGAAACGCAATGACTGGTTGACGGAGCGTCGCTCTGTGTCGCTGCTACTTTAAAACATTTTGGGAATGAGCCGCTGTATGTCAGCGCTGTGCATCTGCTCGTCCTTCATATTGAAACGCTCAACATCCACTAGTAAACAAACACCATGTGTGCTGGTAGATGCAGGTTTCTCTCCAAAGTCGACTGTAACTCGTTTGATTCTGAACTGATTTTCATCAAATTTGGTTTGTTATAAACATGAGGAATTGGTACTGGTTTCTTATTGGAATTAAATTGAGTTACTAGGGGCGGCTCTAATCATATTTTTTCATTCACTACCATGTTTAAAGTTCTCATGCCTGCCTCATATTGCACTTTAATTTAACCACTTGGTATTGTCTGAATATAAATTCTGATTTCATTTCAACACTGGAATGACATCTGGAATGTTGTTTTCATTGAAGACCATGGGAAAAAAAGGTCCTTGCTTTAAGTGTTTTACGGAAAAAATGCAAAGTTGTATTTGTCAAATTCTTTATTTCGTATTTTTTCTGATCTGAAAAATGATCCGAGACCGTGACTCGATATGGACTATGAGTTTGGTGAGCCGTTGCAACCCTTGTGGTAGAGTATGCACGTTGTCCTATTAAGATTTGAAATGCAAAATGTTTGGTTAATCCTCACTTAGCCTTACTCCAAAAATGGAATACTATCTACTATTTAGTGCGCAAAATAATTATATGAACATTTTCGCCCACTGATCCTAGATAGGTACGGTTTCCCGCACAGGGATTAATAAAATGCACATATATATACAGTATATATGTTGTGGTGTTTTCGGCCCAGGGCCAGGGAAAGAGAGGGGTAGGCAGGCGGATGCTGAAACAGTGCCATTCGGCGAATATTATATTGAAAGGTTCAACCAAACTCTGACACGTGGGCCAAAAGGGAAAGCAAAAAGGCTCGCTGGCAAAAGACAGTCCACATGTATTAATATATATATATATATATATATATATATACATAAGTCCAGGGCTAAGTCATGTGGGTGCGAGTTTCGCTCTGCACTGCGTCTCCGCCACGCACCCATTTCTTTTCTGAAAAAAAACCAGAGCCTCAGTAACTTCCTGGTCTATCTATATATATATATCTATATATATATAGATATATATATATATAGATTGTGGTGTGGGGATGATGTGGTTTGAGCAGCAACACCTGTCCTGGGTCTATGTAATTGGGGCCCAGGATCAGTGTGGCTGTTCACCTGTTGCTGTTGATTGGTCTTACGAGCAACAGGTAAAACCCCCATCCCCACACTCGCTCAGGAGAGGAGCCCTTGTCATGACATGTGTCTATCTGCTCCGGGCTTGTTCCACCAAGCCCACTCCCTACAATAAACTCTAAAACAACAGAGTTTGCCACACCCTTGTCATTAACAAGTCATATCTTTAAAATGTTTTGCTTGTTTTGCATAAGTGACACCTTGTTTTGCAGCTCTGATTCTTCACTTTCAAATGATGCAAAAAAAAAAAAAAAAAAAAGTCGTCAAAAGCCACCAAATGTACCTAATGTCTGCGGTTGTTCACATATACAGTATATATGCGTGTGTGTGTGTGTGTGTGTGTGTGTGTGTGTGTGTGTGTGTGTGTGTGTGTGTTTGTGTGTGTGTGTGTGTGTGTGTGTGTGTGTTGAGGTAAAAGCTAAAATGTTAAATATTTTATTGGACTAGCTGTTCAATAAGATCAGGTCATAACAAAACTAAACGTAACTTTTGGGTTTATTCCTGGGACCTCATTAAATGAACGGACCCAGCCAGTCGAGATGGTTGATGTTGAAGCCAGCAGTGGAATCTGGCCAACTGCCACAGAACTGCATGCTGGGAGAGTAGTAGCTGCCCTGTAACCCACCGGAGAAGTTTCTATAATATTTTAAAGCCTCATTTGCGGTTTATATTACATTAGTTCGAATGCCAAATCGATTTTTAGTGGAGAAAACGCACAGTTCTGAGGTTTTGCTTGCGTCAAGAGAAAGAGCAATGTTGACTTCAATGGGTGATTTAAACCCAGGCACTTGTTCATAAGCGGTTTGACTCAAGGTTGAAATGAAATCCTTTCAGAGAGTATTGACTAATCCTCAACACAGAATCTACTTGAAAGCAAAACCTTTCACAGCACCAACCAAACACGTAGAAAACTCTGCACTTCAATCTGGGGAGAATCTGTTTTTGCCTGGAGGTGCCAAAGTCGAAGGGAGAAATTGATTTTATTAAGAAGTTTATCAAATAAGTTTCTGTTTGTACATATTCTCCGTCTTGGCACAAACAACAGGCCAGCCAGCCAAACAGACAGACAGCGCCGAGTGGCCAACGAGCTCTAATTAAACACACTTTCATCCAATCATTCAATTCTGTCTTGTGCAGCAAAAGACATTTATCAATATAACTTGCTGGCTGTGCTTTTCATTCCCAATTCAATTACCTAATCTCTACGTGCATAAATACAGCGCACACACACGCACGCACACATACAAGCGCACGCGCACACACACATAATAATCACTAGGGATGCAACGGTACAGTGGTCCCAGTGGTTCGGTGTTTTTTGGGCCGCGGTAACGGTACAGTTTCTGCATCTTTATATTTATATTTTAAGAAAAATTTAAAAAATGATATGTGTATTTTTTAAGTTAAAAGGTGAAAACAATGTTTTTATAGTAGTCTGCCATAAATCACTAGAGTAGCGCTCTGTGTGTATGACTGTGGGGGGAGGGGGGAGACGGGGTTAAAGTTAATTGGTGGGCAGTTAAAACTTGCACAAGTTCATCTGATTGGAGGGGAGGCGTCCAGGATAGTGGGTGATTGGCGCCAGGTGTCTAGGGGGCGGGTCCCCAGCTGGAGTGTGGAAGGAAGGAGAGAAGAGAGGGAGGGCGAGCTTTTGGTGGGAGTTAGTGATGGGAATTACAGCACGGTTCGTTGGAGAAAACCAGATCTCATGGCTCCGTTCAAGTCTTTCAAAAGAGCGGCCCTTTGTTCTTTATATACACTCTGCGTATTGGAAAATATCATCAATAACACGTGGAAATAGGATACTCTACCTAAGCATGTTTATTTTATTTCGTTAATATGCATTTATTTATTCATTTAGATAATATTTTAAAGTTTCACAATAAAAATGAACAAAACAACTACTATAATGAGTTATTGTTGTGCAGAACAGGTATAAAATGGTACTTTACTATATTAGCAGACAGAGATCTCAGCAAATAGCACAACATGTCTGTCTGTTAATCTTGGCAAAAAATAGAACAACAGTTCATCAGTGAGACTCGGTTCCCTTCCTTCCTACAGAGGAGCTGTTCAAAAGAACCAAATCATTAGTGAACGCCCCAACGCTAGTGTGAGCGGAAGCTAGAGAGGGAGAGAGCGTCTGAAGAGAAGTTTGTAATAAAAAGGGACCCGTCCCAGGGGGTTATTGGACACCTTCACCCCGGGGTAGTACTTTGTATTTAAAAGGGTCTTGGTCAATGAGCAAATCCAAATAGCAGCTCAAGAACGCTAGTACAATGTAGGCTCCTGTAAAACACATTTAAATCGATTGCACTCTTTACAAACACATTTCTATGGAGTTTCATCCTGTGTCTCTATTGAAAAGGCTCGTGTAGAAAAAGCGGCCAGTTGAAAAAGAAACGGACCTTTCGCACAAAAATAAAAGAAATGCCCCATGGACCCTGCTCAACTGACGTGGCCGCCGAGCTGCACCGGTGGAATCAAAAGGAAGCAGCAGTGACTGCATGCCGCGCCGCGCCCCTTGCGCTGCGCCAACGCATCCGGTGGACCTCTACCGTGATACCTCGGTTCACGTGTGCGTATTGAAGCATAGGGGACTTACAGAACGGTAACAAACCGTGTTCCGTCGCGTCCCTAATAATCACACACCGGAAACCTCGCTCTGCGCACACAGATTATGAATTTTACCCTCTACGTTTTTTCTCCCGGTGAGCGCTCAGCTCCGCCCTGCATTCAGAGGCAAAACATTGCAGATCCATGATTGCTCCATGCATATTTTGTTTTCTTGAATGATTTAACGTTTAATCTACCTTTGGTAGCATGTGATTTGTGTTTTTGGAACGGACGCACCGCATTCGATACCTGTTGTATTCAATTTTGGACGAACTGTCTTTGCTGCCTCTCCTGCTCATCTGCATCACCATCTTTGTACATTATCTTAATTTAGCCCCTGTGCTTATTTAACAGCTATTGTGGTTAAATATTTAGCTATTTAATATTTAACTACGTATTTAATAGTTAAAGATTGACTAAATGCATGCTGGGTCAGTGGCACCTCTGGGTCAGGGGTCGACAGCCTTTCGTGCTGGAGGCAATATTTAGGGCCTTTGCCCACCGAATGTTGCTCCGTTTATTCTTCTTCTCCCAATTCTTCCTCCTTTTTGAGTTGGCTTTTTTGGGGCCTGAAGATACTTAAAAAACTCACAAAACTTTATTTTAGTCACTTCTTGGTGATTTTTATGCTTTGCATTTTCGCAAACTCCTCCTCGGCGATTTATCGGATCAACTTCAAACTTGCAAGTGTCTATAAGACACCTTCCCGATTAAAAGTTGTTAAAAGTTTGAGTTTTAATCACATGGTGTGGGCGGGGCAATGAGTTAAATTTCATGTTCGGAAAAAAATAGCGTTCACGTGATATTGTAGTCACTTTTTGGTCATTTTTATGCTTTGTACTTTCGCGACCTCTTCCTAGGCGGTTTGTCAGATCCACTTCAAACTTCGCAACAGCCCAACGACACCTTCACGTTGAGGATCATCTCTGCGTGCAGCTTTAATAGTTTCTGTTTTGACAGAGCCTCATCATGTGTAATGAAGGCAAAATTGCCTCCGCCTGCCTCAAACGGAACACCATTTTTGCCCAACAATGCAAAACAATGTCAGGATGTTTTCTTCCAGTTTCAGGACCTCAACGTAGTTCTGGGCGACTTCTCCCTATTCTTGGCGCTGACAGCCTGAAATGTGTACGCCTGCAGAGGCTTTGTGCAGCATGGTGTCATCACACGTCTCTAAACTGAATGGAAATGCATCGAAAGGTGCACAAGCACAGCATTTTCTTCTTGGTCGCCCGACTTGCGCATTCAGACAAAACAAGGGCGAGTTTGCGTCGTGCCGTAGTCGCCGAGCAGAAAATACAGAGGTTTGCAACGATCGCAACGTTGGTTTGGGAACGGAGATATTGATGCAGCTGCAGGAGATCGATGACGAGGAGGAAGAGCAGCTGCTCTATTGTGTGGGAGAGAGGAGGATGTGGACACATGAACATTACATCTTGGTGTATTTCTCCACTTAGTTGAGCAGTTCTCTCTATCAGAATTAGTCAGCTGATCACCTGTCAGACACACAGGTGGCTCAGTACACGTCAAAGACCATTTTGTACCAAAAACCAAAATGCATTTTCAGCCGTACAGTATGACCTTGGAGACGGAATCGTGGGAAAGTGGGTTTTATAGTGTCACCGCTATAACACGTGGAGGCTCCGAAATGGGACTCTGCAGCAAGTTATTGACAAATATTCAACATTTATTTAGCCCTGCCACACAATATCACCACCAGCCGCCACAGAATAAACCTGGCACTGACGCCTTTGTCAGCCGGTTGCACGGCTCCAAACTCATCTGAATTTCCCCTTCAGTGGAACAAATAAAGTGCTATTTTACTTTTGTGTTTGAACATTAGGACTTGGCAGCGAGAGCGTGAGCTAGAGCGTGTCCCCAACTCATTACAACAGACTTGCTCAAGTTTTGAAATAATACAAAGCAATGTTTTTAACCCCGTAGAGCCCAACAATTGTTCAATCAGGAGAGACTAAATGGAAAAGAGGACATTTATGGACATGATTTGGCAAATGGACTCCATGAAGATGCGGAGCTTGAACAGAAATAAATTTACTGTACGAACATGTGAATTGAGGAGGGATCTCGGAGGCTGCCGGAGAGAGAGAGAAGCGAGCCAGCGGCCGTGCAAACACCGACGGGGAGCGGGGAGATTGGCTCCCCCCGGGGTCGGGGCCGGCCCTGATTGGATGGCTGCATGCCGGAGCCGACGAAAGCCACCTGCTGACAATCAGGTCGTTTTTCTGTCTGAACCTGCGGTAATGTCTCCATGTAAAAATGTGAATATCCTGACAATATAAAGTTCAGACGTTCAGCCCCTTTTCCATTTACACTGCCTTGGCACACACCAAAATCCAAATCATGCCAGAGATTCGGAACAACACTTAGAGCAAATGAATCACAGTATCTTGTTACAAATTCCACTCAAATTCTCGCAGAACAGTCTGGCGAGCGTCCAGGCTTTCTGCTGACTGTAGCGTCCTAAAAGCACCAGGTACATCCCAAAGGCCCCACGACGCTCCCCAACAGCCACATCAGCCTAAGCTCCACCTCCATTCGCTACCAACCAATGAATGATGGGCGACACGTCGCGATGGGGTTGCGTGGCGGGCTGCTCTGCGTTGTCTTCTGAGACGCTCGTAAGCTCTAGGAGCGGGCGGATCGATAACCAAAAGTATTGATACTACCGATACGTCTGGTTTTGAAGATTGATTCTAGTGTCACTAGGATTGATACTACGAAGGGCATCAGTTTCTCTCTCCAAAAATAAGTGACATTTTGTTTTTTTTGTTTCACGTATATACTGTATTTCCTCACTTGCGCTTGCTTGGTGCCCGTCACTGTGCGGTGAACGCGAGATCCTTCCCACACGCACGTTAGATATGTGAAGGCCCACGCCCAACACCTGAGTTGGAGTACCACGTCACGCACGGCAACTTCAACCCACCCCACCCCCCACCCCCACATATCAATATAAATATCGACAATCTCTCCCTGGTATTTTTTCTTAGCTTTATTTTATAACACCTTTGAAAACATAGTTTACAAAGTGCTTTGATGGATGTATTCAAAGCAGGGTTAAGATTGTGAATTTAAAAGGCAAAGCAACATTAATAAACAGGAATTAAACATATTCATAAAATTGTAAAAGCCAATAAAGTGACAGTAAAAATAAATAAATAAATAAATAAATAAATACAATATGATAATAAGAAATAAAAAATTAAGAGATAAAAATAAAAAATAAAAATGTAAAATAAAAATTTTGAAAATAAAGAAAGGGGGTGACATCACATAAAAGCAGATCTATAAAATTGTTTTTATAAAAGGGGTTTTGAAAAGGTGTCACCGACTCACCTGCTGAATTTCCTCGGCCAGGTCGTTCCACAGCTGAGGGGCCCGGACAGAAAGGGCTTCTGACTTGGGAATAGCCAGGAGGGCCCCGCTCGCCTGAGGACTTGAGGCTCCGCACTGGCTCATATGGGGTGAACATATCTGTTATGCAGCTTGGAGTCAGACCACGACGTGCTTTAAAAGTGATCGGTAAAATGTCAAAATGGATCCTGCAGCGAACAGGAGCCGACGGAGAGAAGCAGGATCGGGGTTGTAGTTCAATTGTTATCAACTTTGTTCGTGGACGGACTAATGGTTACGGAGGAAATCTGAGACAAATACTTGAGGTTAATGAAGTATTTAATCTTGTACAAGAGGAGCAGTTTGAGTGTAGCAACACAGCAGAGTGCCACAGAGGAGGTGCTCAGGTCCCCCTGGAGAGCTGGGTTTTTTATACAGTTTTCTTGGTGCTGCGAAGCCGAGTCGAGATGTCGGTCGGCAGACGTGGCGACGCCTCCGCAGGGGTCCTGCTGATGAGACAGTTTCGCTGATGGGGCGATTTCGTTGAGACAGATCATCTGTTGAAGCTCCTTTATCTGATGGTCGAGACATAATATTATAAGAAATGCAAAGTACATATACCTTGTACAAAAGTTAATGTGAAAAGTACAGCAAAACATAGACGTATACAATTCTTACAGGGGTGATGTGACGTCGTCTTTGGGAACCGGTGAGAAGCCGAGCTGCTGCGTTCTGAACGAGGTGGAGGCGGGAGAGTGACTTTGGCTTGATGCCAGGGAGGAGGGAGCTGCAGTCGTATGGTCGTGGATTTATTTTTCCAGGTCGCTGTGTGATAGCGTCGCTTTGATTCTTGAAACGGTTCAGTTGAAGGAAGCAGGAAAGTTTAGGTCAGAGCCAAACAGTACTCCCAAGTTTCTGGCAACAGACTTAATATTTGCGCACAGGGTGCCAAGGCCACTCTCAATATGACCGGTAGAATTTGGCGGAACAAACAATATGATTTTGGATTATGAACTATCGAGCTGAAGAGAATTCACTGAGACAATGGACAAGGGCAGCGAGGCCGTTTGGGTCCGCAGGTCTCAGAGGAAGCTTTATCTGTGTGTGTAGATTGAAAATAAAATTGGACCTAAAATAGATCCCTTTTAGGTCTTACCTGGTACCGGATCAAAACTTAATTTTGCGGTATAGCCCACCCCTTACAAGCTCACACTTATGCACAAACACCAATGCGTCCGCGCAAGCACGGCCACCAAGTCGACCGCACTTTGGCCAAATTCCACCGGTCTCAACTCAACGCACGTCATTGAACTTGCGACGAAATGCGCGCACATACGTACGTGATCGCACAATCACACATCTGTCGGCTGGGCAGCGGGGGGCGGACAAGGTGTGTTTTTATTCACAGGATAGGCTCGCCGGCCAACGTACACACCGGGTGTTCGGATGACCAGGTCCGGTCGGGTAGCAATCCGGTCCCCAGGCCCCTGCTCCTGCGCCGCGCTGCCCTCCTCCACGGCACGTACGAAAGCTCTCCCAGCCGGGTACAGCGGCGCCCACCGCGGCTTAACCACGCCCCCCCTGTCTGCCGCACCCTCATATGCACGTCTCGGTTACGTCATCTCTCACACCTATTAACGCACACACACACTAGGTGAGAGTTTCTCATGAACTTCTCTTCATTCTCACGTCTCTCCAGAGTAAAAACCAGGCAACCACAACATTTTCAGCCGAAGCAGAGATCAAATTTTGGCAGCAAACGCCTTCCTCGGAGTTGGTCATTTCACAAGTTCCTGTGAAAGTTTGAGGTGAGATTAATGACTTGGGTAAATCGTTTCTCAAGAGGCCCCAGAATCAAGTTGTGATTTCCTATCCTTTCAAGGTATCAGTATTAAAAAATAAATTGTGCATGGGAGAAATTTTTGGGGTTTTCCTATTTCCTCTGTAATAATATTTGGATATTGACTCTAACATGAAAAATGTTGGACAAAACAGGTTGTTAGGTACCCGTGACCTTCCACACAATTATAGGTGCAGTGTTATCTTGCCCAGAGCAAAACGGCATCGGAATTCATGGGATCCAATGACATTTAAAAGAGAAATGTGTGCAGATAAAACCGTCCATGTTTGAAATTCCAAATTAAATCACAGACTGTGATGGGGGCCGCGAGTCTGCGAAACTGGATTCATTTTTGAAACGTAATTTTTGAGCTGAAAGTCCATATTTTGGCAAACGTATGGTGCTCTGCGATATGTACTGTACAACCTCCAGGGCCTATAGCTGAGCCCGTGTGAGATGTTTGGTGCCAGGATGGTAATAATAACCTAATGTAGGGTGACAACATTTTCCAACCCCCTAACTGGGACCCTTAAGCATACCGCACTTTCATGCACGCGCACATGTATGTGCTTATGCACACACCATCAGGACGGGGTACAATTCATATTCTTATTCTTATTCTTATTATCATTATTATTATTATTATAATCATTATTATTATTATTATTATTATTATTATTATTATTATTGGTACAGTGGTACCTCAACTTACGACTGCATCTACTTACAACTAATCCAAGACACCAGCAGCGATAGTCGCTAAAATTTGTATCGACTTGCGATCGACTACTCCAAGATACGAACGTGCAAATTTGCAGTTGGCGCGTCGGCGGCCAGTCAGCAGTCAGTCAGCAGCCAGTCAGAAGTCAGTCAGAAGTCAGTCAGCAGCCAGTCAGCAGCCAGTCTGTGGGCGACCTACATGGTGTGTGCACGTAGTTCGTGGCTTATAGATATTTTTTTCATATTTACTGTGTTTGTTCTGTGTATTTTGTTTATTTTCACCTTTCATGATTTCATAATTTATATGGGAAAAATTGCTTCGACATACGACTGTTGTAACATACGACTGTTGTAACATATGACCGTTCTTATGGAACGAATTACAGTCGTAAGTCGAGGTACCACTGTATAATTATTATTATCATCATTATCATCATCATCATAATTAATATTATTATAATAATAATAATCATTATTATAATTATGGCTTATGTTTGGCTGTCTTTATATTATATTCTATGTCTGCATATGCACCGAGCGTGACTGAAAAATGTCGGGTCAATAGATGCTGCGTCGCCGCTGATCCATTATCGCCAGCAATTGCTTATTGACTGGACAAGGGGGAACTTAACAAACAGGGCCGCTCAAGCCGAGGCGTTAGTGCCTTCCCGCTCGCCAGCCGCAGCCCCAAACAACGCTCATCGCTCCCCTCATTATCCGCCGGGCGCAAGCGCACCGGCTGATCTAAGGTCGCGCTCCCGTCTAAATGACTAATCAATAACACGTTAAGTAAAGCTAACTGAATAAATGGTGTTTGATGTGTCATTCTGGGTGAATCTAGATAGTGCAAAACCTTTATTCCCACAGGCTGGTGTCCGTCACAAGCTTCTAATTTATCACGTCAGCTTAGAGAGGGCAAACAGGATCATCTCACAGTGACGGACTCAGATAACAGACCTGCTTGGAAGTAGAAAAAAAGGGAATTTCACCAAACAGGGTTAAGCTGTGTTCACGCTAAGCATTTCTAACACAACTTGGATCACCACAAGGTGATCAGGATGCAGCCTCTTTTAAAAAAAAAAGCGCGGTGTCAGCGCCTTTTGTGGCAAGCCAGCCCCCCCCCCCGAAAGTTGGAAAGGGCAGATTTCCCTGCAGAGAAGCCGATATAATGCGAGCGGCTTCTCATTATCAACCGATGATGACAGAGAAAATTGGGCGATTCCTGGCGACAACAACGGTGCCGCTTGTCAACAAGCACGTGCGACAGAGGGAACGTGAAGTTGGACTGTTGACAGGGGTCACTTTGGGCTCCGCTCACCGTTTTTCGGAGGACTTCACTTCCATCCAGTCGCACGGAGAAACAGCCGAAATTGATCAAACGTACAAAAATGGAGGAAAGGAATGGAGAAAAGGAACGCTTGCAGGGTTTTCTGGGGCGGTGTTTCACCTAAACAAGACCTCTGAGCGTCTTTGAACTCAAACATGCCGAGCGGCCTTCACAGCCGATGTACGACACCTTCACGTTCCCTGGAGTTAACCACAATTTAATACAAATGACCTGTTTCATTTTGCGGTGGATTGGGCCGATCACGTTGGCTCCAGCTTCGAAGCAGCGTCCTTATGAGCCAATCGGTTTCCGCTTTGTCGATATCCTGTCACATGCTTTGCTCTAGCACTACTATTTCTTTACTTCTAGTCTTATACGGCGAGTATGGGGCCGCTAAGAGAGCAGGAAGCTGGGAAAGCTGCCAGGAATCCTTTCCGTATTTAGGAACTTTAAAGCCGTAATTGTGGAAAATTTTAATCTTATTTATGACTTTACTTTTTAAGTCTGCCATTGATTCTCTAAGGGTCAAACGAGTGCATAAGGTGTTGGAAGCGTTTGGCCAAATGACATAATGTATGTAAAACAAATCTGAGTGATGTTCTGATTGCAGAACATCGAGCACGTGCATGGGGGGGGCATGGTGCCATGGTGCCATTTTTATCAGCCGTTTTATCAGAGGTTTTGTCTTTTGTTTGTTTTATTTTGCGTGAATGGGCATCTACATTTAGTTTGAAACAGCTGTATTATACGGCATATGGAATGAGAGAGGGGTCCCCGACCCGACAGACCCCTGCTTTAGTCAGATGGTTGGAAGGGCCGTTTCCCCCAGAGAGATAGAGGACAGACAGACAGACAGAATTTCCTTTTTTCTTTTTTTTTTTCAAAATTCAATATCAACTGTCAACTCTGGATAAAATAGGATAATATCAGCCCAAATAACAGCCACTGTGCGGTTTAAGAGGGAAAAAGACGACAACACCTGCCTATACCGACATTATTTTTGATAATCGCGGCAGGAGAACAACATGGCAACAGTAGTGTTTTACTGAGTCTCATATTCCAGAATGAATGACTTCATTTCACCCGTCGGAACAAAGAAGGAGGAAGTCCGAACGACGAGCAGGGGGTGTGTTTATTTTCAGGGCGGGATATGAATATTCATGAGGTGTCCCAACGAGTCTTCATCGGTGGAATCGCTCTCAGGAAGAACCTGATGGACGGGATACCTACATGGTCGGGGCCGGCGTTCACCATCCCAGTTTGCCCCGCGATCGCTCCCTGACCTTGAGTAACCCCCCCCCCCCCACCCGCACCCCCAAATTGTGTTCCATGTGCCTTTTCCTTTTACCTTGAGCGTCTGCCCCTCTAAAGGTCTCCGGGCCTGAAGACATCATACAAAAATAATGGGAGGAACAAAACTAACCCCCAACAGCAGCCAGGGACCAGCTTTTCACGAATACTTAATGGTAGAAAAACGTTATATTCCACGCATCAACATTCATGACTGTTTTTGGGAAACACAAATTAATTTGAGAATTCAGCCTCTGGTGCAGAACGGGCTGCTCATGAAGCCGACAGCCAGACAAATACTCCCTCCTGACCTCTGGAGATAAAATAGTGTTTCAATATGAATATCTTGTTATTTGATTTCGTGGTTTTTGGGGAATGCTTTACCAGGAAATCAAAATAAAGCCTTTATTTTGCTTTTATTTGTGTTACTGTTAAAGCCCTAAATCTGCATTTGTGTGCCTTTGTGATGTACATTTCAAAAATTAATTGAACATTTTCAGATGTTATAGATGGAAAATATCACTTATATTTGTTTCTCATTTGATTATGATGGAAAATAAAGAAGAAGAAGAATCTTTATTTGTCACATGACACACCACACTATAACACACATGCACATGCTTTGGGTGGTGGCCGGTGAAATGAGGCCTCTGCATTTAACCCATCCTGGCTTGTCCTTCCTCCGGGGGGGCAGCCAGGAGCAGTGAGCAGCATTCGTGGACGCGCCCGGGGACCTGGTACCAAGTGTCCATCGCTGGTCAGACGATGATGGGTGCATGTTTTTGGTGGGGGTCCTTACTGACGTTAGGTGGAGGAAACCCCATGTGAGCACGTGGAGAACATGCAAACTCCACACAGAAAGGCTCCTATTTGGGAAATAACCCGCCGGAGCACAGTGCCAACAGCGCCCCAGGTGGGAATCGAACCCAGGACCAGTGCAATGCACTGCTGCTTCACTTAGACAGTGACTTGCTTCCATTTTAACCTTTAACAGCATCAGAAAACATTGGAAACACATTTCTTTGTTGTTTTGTGTGAGTCCCTGCAAAAGACTAAAATTAATTTGGAATTGACACAGATTTCCATCATGCATTTTGAATTTGGTGCAGCGGACCATTTTGTTCATATCTGAATTGCAGATTGGAGCTTTAATGATCTGACTGATGATGATGTTGATGCATGTTACAGGGTCATCTGGTGGGAATGTGGAGTTTTAAGGGGTGCACAGAAGCTGTGTCAAGTGGGTCCAAACTTTTGCATCAATACAAGTTAAAGAATCCACATTTTGGACGTAGTTCACGCTTTCCATATATATACCTGCACTGTCCATGCACATTTAAGACGTGGAATGACCTTTTCATCCACCTAAGTAAAATCCACTCCACAGGGGACATTTGCGCTTGTAATCAATCAGCATCAGGGAGGTCTTATGTTGATCAAATAAATGCCCATCTCAAATGAAATGAGATAGTCATTTGTATGTTTTTGGGCCGTAAAAAACAATCATTTATTCTACATTTATTCATCATACAAAAACCAAATACACTGCCATCACACATTGGTTGATGGAGACCCCGTCCCTCTCCTTGTCCTCCGCTAAATGGGCCACGTCCTCATTGGAGGAGGGACCCCCAGGGTCGACATCCTCCGCCTCTGAAACATCCCTGGAGGACGCAGACAAGAGAGGTGGTGAGGTCTGCGATCGGGAGGGTTGACCCGGTCTGGAGGGCTGGTCAGGATGGCGCTGATGGAACCTCCTGATGAGGGTGTGGTCCAGAATGTGCCTCGCAGGGACCCAGGACCTCTCCTCCGGGCTGTAACCCTCCCAATCCACCAGGTACTGCAGGCCTCTCCCACTCCCCCAGAGCAATCTCCCGGACTGGCTTGACCTTGTTCGCGTGGAAGGTGGGATGGACGCGCATGGACCTGGGGAGCTTGAGACGCACTGCCACCGGGTTGACGACATTCTCGATCTCGAACGGGCCGATGAACCGAGGAGCCAGCTTCTTAGAGTCCACCTTCAGGGGGAGGTCCTGGGTGGAGAGCCAGACCTTCCGACCCGGACGGGCAGGAAGCCTCCCTCTCAAGGGCTAGGAACAGAGCCGGTTGGAAGCCGTAGGTGCACTGGAAGGGCGACAGGCCTGTGGCCGAACTGGTCAGGGTGTTGTGGGCATATTCCACCCACAAAAGCTGCTCAGACCAGGACGACGGGTGTTGAGACGTCATTCAGCGAAGGGCCGTCTCCATCTCCTGGTTCTTCCACTCCGTTTGGCCGTTGGACTGGGGGTGGTACCCTAAGGACAGGCTGACTGTGGCCCCCAGGAGCGAACAGAACTCCCTCCAGAAGACCCAGGCGAACTGGGGACCCCGGTCGGATACAACATCTACCAGGATGCCATGGAGGCGGAAGACGTGATACAACAGTAGCTTGGCGGTGTCCTTGGCCGACGGGAGCTTCGGTAGAGGCACGAAGTGAGCCATCTTGCTGAACCTATCCACCACGGTGAGGATGGTTGTGTTACCACTAGACGGTGGCAGACCAGTGACGAAGTCCATGGAGATGTGAGACCAGGGGCGATGAGGAACCGGCAGTGGGTATAGAAGACCGGCAGTAGCAAGAAGAGAGGGTTTGTGCTGATTACAGGTGGGGCAGGCATTGACGAACCCTCGGACGTCCTCACCCAGGGAGAGCCACCAGAAGCGACGCTGGATGACTTCCTTCGTCTGCTGGATCCCGGGGTGGCAGGTGAGTAGGGAGTTGTGGGCCCACTGGAGAACCTCGGACCGGAGGTCAGGCAGGACGAACAGACTGTCGGGCGGACATGTGCTGGGTCCGGGTTGGTCCTGGGCGGCGGCTCTTACTTTCTCCTCCACCTCCCAAGTGAGTGTGGCGACTAGACGGGAGGACGGTAGAATGGTGTCGGGCTCAGCAGCGTCTTCCTTCTCCTCCTGGAACTGCCGGGACAGGCCGTCGGGTTTGACATTGCGTGACCCCTGCCGATAGGAGAGGGAGAAATTGACGAGCCTGACGGGAGTTCAGCCTCCTGGCGGACTGGATATACTCCAGGTTCTTCTGGTCAGTCCATACCAGGAACGGCAGCTGGGTTCCCTCTAGCTAGTGTCGCCACTCTTCCAGGGCCAATTTGACGGCGAGAAGCTCCCTATTACCGATGTCGTAGTTCCTCTCGGCCGGGGTTAAACGCCTGGAGAAGAATGCACAGGGATGAA
Organism: Zeus faber; assembly: GCF_960531495.2. Classification (NCBI taxonomy): domain Eukaryota; kingdom Metazoa; phylum Chordata; class Actinopteri; order Zeiformes; family Zeidae; genus Zeus; species Zeus faber. The sequence continues at coordinate 48,292,126 of NC_137189.1, read as the reverse complement.
GTTTCTGATCGGAGGCGGTTCTTTGGGACAGGACAGCTCCAACTCCCACGTCAGAGGCGTCCACTTCCACCACGAACTGCCGTTCGGGGTCAGGCAATACCAGAATGGGGGCTGAAGTGAACCGTGCCTTCAGGGACAGGAAGGCGTCATTGGCGGCGGCGGACCACATGAACGGCACCTTGGAGGAGGTTAGGGCTATGAGAGGGGCCGCCACCATGCTGTAGCCTCGGATGAACCTCCGATAGAAGTTGGCAAAACAGAGGAAGCGCTGGAGTTGTTTGCGGGAGTCCGGGGCGGGCCAGGTGGTGACGGCGGAGACCTTGGTGGAGTCCATCTGGATGGTCCCCCTCCCTACGACGTACCCTAGGAAGCAGACGGATGGGACGTGAAACTCACACTTCTCTGCCTTCACAAAGAGTGAGTTCTCCAGGAGGCGCTGCAGGACTGGCTGGACGTGGTGGACATGCTCAGCTTGGGATCGGGAGAAGATCAGGATGTCGTCGAGGTACACGAAGACAAACTTGTTGAGCATGTCCCTGAGCACGTCATTGACCAGGGCCTGGAAGACAGCGGGGGTGTTGGTGAGGCCAAAGGGCATCACCAGATATTCGTAGTGACCGGAGGGAGTTTTGAGCACCGTCTCCCATTCGTCCCCCTCTCGAACCCGGATCGGATAGTAGGCATTGCGTAGGTCGAGCTTGGTGAACACCGTGGCCCCCTCCAGGAGTTCGAAGGCTGATGAGATGAGGGGCAGGGGATAGCGGTTCTTGACCGTAATGTCGTTGAGACCACGATAGTCAATACAGGGGCGAAGCGACTTATCCTTCTTCTCTACGAAGAAGAAGCCAGCCCCCGCCGGGGATGGGGAGGGACGGATGATGCCCGCCGCAAGAGCGTCGTTAATATAGCTGTCCATGGCATCTCTCTCCGGGGCGGACAGGGAGTACAGGTGGCCTCTGGGGGGAGTGGAGCCGGGCTGGAGGTCGATGGCAATATCGTATGGCCTGTGCGGGGGAAGGGATGTCGCCTTGGCCTTGCTGAAGACCTGCCTGAAGTCGAGGTACTCGGCGGGGACCCCCAACATGTCGGGTGCGGAGCTGGAGCTGGTGGGTGGCTGAGGTGCGGCGGCTTGCTTCAGGCAGACCTGATGGCATGCAGGACTCCATCCCAGAATAGCCCCTGTGGTCCAGTCGAGGTGTGGGTTGTGACGCCGGAGCCACGGGAACCCCAGGAGGAGAGGGTGACGAGGTGAGTGCAGGATGCAGAACTGTATCGTCTCGTGGTGGTTGCCGGACAGGAGCATGCGGATGGGAACAGTCTGATGGGTGACTGTCCCCAGGAGGCGGCCATCCAGGGCAGTGGCAGGAACCGGAGAGGGCAGGAGAACTCGGCCAACACCCAGCTGCTGTGCTAGGTTATCGTCGATGATGTTAACATCGGAACCAGAGTCAATAAGTATGGCGAGGGAATGTGAGCCTTGGGGCAGCAGCAGCCGAGCCTGGCACAGGGGGCCTAGTTTGGAGGGGGATTTGGAGGTGTGGCTCACCAGGAGCGAGCCCGGCCCTTTTACCGGACACCCGGAAATGTAGTGTCCAGCTAGACCGCAGTAGAGGCAAGGGTTCCCCACCCGGCGTCTCTCCTTCTCCTCCGGGGTGAGGCTGGCCCGGCCAACCTGCATGGGAGAGGCCTCACTCGTGGGTTGACGGGCCGGAAGAGCTGGCGGCTCGGAGGAACCTGGAAGATGGGTTGCTGGGAGGCACTCCACTTGCCTCCGACGCCTCTCTCGCTGCCAGGCCTGGATGTGTCGGTCGATACGGGAAGCAAGCTCAATGATGCCATCGAGAGAGGTGGGCAGGTCGTGGGAAACTAGCTCATCCTTCATGTACTCTGCTAATCCCATCAGGAACGCGTCAATCTGGGCTGCCGGGTTCCACTCGCTCAGTCAAGCTTGGGTGCGGAAGTCGATCGCGTAATCTACCATGGAGCGGGACCCTTGACTGAGACCCAGGTGACCACCAGCAGCATCGGGACCTCGTGATGTCACCCCGAACACCTTGCGGCGCTCAGCGGCGAAGGCGTGGAAGGAGGAGCAGGCTGGTATGCGTCATTCCCACTCGGCCATTCCCCACAGCCGAGCACGGCCCGTCAGGTGATTAACGGCGAACGCCACCCTGGCATCCTCGGAGGCGAAGGTGTGGGCCTGCAGAGCGAAGAGGATGGAACAGTTTGTGACGAACCATCAATTTTCAATATTATTTCACTCGACACTCCTGATCATGATGTCCTCATTCAGGGTCCGTCGTCCATTTTCATCCTCCATTCTTGAATGTCCATGTATGAGTGTTCAAGTCCATTAGGCTGTTAGGATCTCTTGACACAGCCACCCTCAGACTGTTCCTGAAAGAAAAATTCACCAGCCAGTATCTTGCACACATATCAAATACAGTATAATATATTTCGCTTTTACATTGCACTTTAACAGTATTCCAATATGTGATTAACATTTTCCTTTTCCCCCCTTTGTTCATGCATTCTCCCCGTCAAAAATAGTATTGAGTCTATGACAGAATCAGATATTCAGAATAGATATTTCTCTACTAGTGTTAGCTCCTAACTACACACCATTTATGCCAACGGAAGCGCCTCTACCCAATTCAGACCTGATGCTGACAGATTTTACCAATGCGATTTTTCAGCACACCATTCATTTTTTCACAAACACCTTGGCCTTGCGGATGATAAACAGCTCCTAGACTTTGTTTAGTT
>NC_137189.1:48225237-48289160 GCF_960531495.2 Zeus faber | reverse complement strand
GAGAGTGTTTCCGCCGGCCACTCTGCTTCCACGGATAAAAAGTCCCAAAGTTGTCTGATCTATGAGTGCATCGCGGTCGTATGAGGTAACTGGCGATGCTTTTTTGGCGGACATTATGATAAAAAATGGAAAAAAATACTAAAAAGTGCAAGAGTCAACGGGAGCACCGGCGCAGGCGACCGCTAGGGGCGGTCGCCACTATCGCCATGATAGTGAAACTTAGTAAAACTGAATTTACTATGTGTGCTGCACACTTAGCTACAGCTATTTCCTTTGGCCTCATCATTGCATGCAACAATTTCATTAACTGAGCATGATGCTTCTGTGTCCATGGGTTATTGTTTGACCCATATAAACTACTTTTTCTTGACAATACTGTCGCTTCTTCCATCCGTTCTCCTATATGCTTCTCCTCAAATCCTTCAGCCACCATTAAAGTCATATGTGGCACACTTTTCTCAATGTCACGCTCTTTATCAAAATAATCATCAGTGTTTATCTCCATAGCCGCTCCTTTACTTCCTCCTTCCACCACCAAGAATCCTCTTCTTGCGGCTGCTCCCGTTAGGGGTCACCGCAGTGCATTATCTACCTACAATACCTTCTGTTCTGCGCATCTATAAACCTTCTCTTTGGCCTTCTTCTCCTCATTCTTCTTATCCACCAACTGTATTTGGTTGAGTTTTCTGAGAGTCTCCTGGTCCTGTTCCTTCCGGTCATGCTCCTTTTTCCTCCGCTTTAGCCAACATCTGTCTGACTGCTGGGTCGCATCCTCCAATAGCTTCATCCGAGTCACTCACAATCTCTTCTCCTATTTCCAGGCTTCTGACTTGTTGTCTGTTTCCCAAACGGTTCCTTCTCTTGGCACTGTTGGAGCTCGGTTACATCTTTATGGTTGTTTTTAGCCTTGCCCATCTCTATTATTTGCTCATCCTCATCAGTAAACTTCACCTCCTTCTCATAAGGCGGGGGCTTCTTTACGTATGTTGTATGTGAGAAGGGTGCGGTAAGCTTCTCCATAAATTTTTCTGCTTCCTTTTAATTTTTCTTTATTTCTTGTCTACTTTGTTCTCTTTTTTCTTTTGCAGCTTCGAACCATGTCTGTCCCTCCTTTACGAACAGCTGCAGAATGCCAAGTTCTGTTTGTCTTTGCTCCGTGCGTCTCTTTCCTCTTTTTCCTTTCTTTTGATTTTTACTTTATATGTGGACACAAGCACCTGCATTGTTTTAATCACATCCAGGTTAAGAGTTCCTTCAGCTGGCCACGGTTGTTCAATGGCAGGCCACCGCTTGTTCCATTTTCCTGATATTTTTGCAATATCTTTAATAAGGGGATTATTCTTTCGAAATACATCAATAGGAGTGATTACTTTTATAATTTTTGTATCCATTTCTTTTATTGTAAATCAAAATGATTCATTTTAAAATAATTTATAAAGCACCATGTAATCACGCTCAACCAAAAACAACTGAATTTACCAACCCCAAAGGAGACCAATAGCTTCCCACTTATGAAAGCAACTTCACTTGTTCATTATCTGATCATACTCATTTATCTTAAATTATCAAAATGTACATCAATGTTCACTCTCAAAACAGCCTCAATCAAGGTAAACCATACTCAGATAATGAAACCAATATTCACAGCACTCAACCATATTCAAATCAAATCAGCTTTTCCGCATGTGATCAATCAAATCAATAATACTCCATTAATTAGGCGAATGCCTTGATTAGTCAGTGCGTTGCCAAGTCTCTTACTATCTAATTGCAAACGCAATATAAGAAAAAGAACTACTGTAAGCCTATATGGGAAAACAAGCAATCATGTAGGTTATAACAAGATGTACACACATATAGGTAAATGCAGGTGTCTATTGAAAAGAGTTTGTGGATAAACTGCACTGGCCTGATTCACGGGATTCAGAATTTCTATGCGTTGTCATCTGCAAGCTCCCGGTGTCTGTGAAGAACTGCTAGATGTCTTGTCATCTGCCCCTTGAATGATCCAATTCAGACACATTCCATCTTCCCTGTCTTTCCCCCAGCTTTCACTCAGCAAAGTAAAAGAGAGGAAGAAAGAAAAAACAGAAAGAACAACACAAGAGTTGAGTGTCACTTAAATTCTGTAAATTCTGTAAAAATATGTAAATTCTTATACATACTATGATACAATTCAATGAGACATACATTATCAGCTTTTTTATTTCTCGCGCATTTGAAATAAATAAAAAATGTTTAGTTTTATTCATACAACGCATTTAAATCCCAAAAAGTACATTAATCAATCTAATATCACCTCTAATTAATTATTTTTATTCAATTTACCTATTTAATTTAATTGTATTTTTATTTATTTTATTTTATTTTATGGCGATTTTCATTTATTTATTTATTTTCTTCTATCATACTAAGAAAGGAGAGATAGGAGGGGGCTTCTTCTCCGCCCCTCTTGTCAGGGGGAGTCGACGAAGTTCCACTCTGTATGAAGCATCATCCCCTGCTCCACCTCTTAATTTTAGGCACAACTTCCAGTTTGCAGAGCTGGTTTCTTCACTCAGCAGCCAAAACACAAAACCTCTTCTCTTGCATCAAAAACCCAGCTTTCCTTCTATTTCAACAAGACTATCTGCTCTTTTAACCAACAGGACTCACGGCAAGCACCGTCACACACACACCAAGCCCAAAAAGACAAAGAAAAAACCCACACACCAATCAAACAATCCACAAATCCTACCCATAATTCAGAGCAGGAGATTTTCTTTTCTTTTCTGAATGTGTACATGCATGTGTAGGCAGTGATTGTAGTCCTTCTCTCAAGAAGGCTCATTTTGTTATCAAATATATAAAGTCCTGTAACAGTTCATATCCTTTGTCAAATGTACAAAACGTCCTTGAAAGAAAAAGGCTCATATATATTTATCAAATACCCTTAAAGAAAAGGGTTCATATATATTTATCAAACATCCTTAAAGAAAAAGGCTCATATATATTTATCAAACATCCTTAAAGAAAGGCTCATAATCTTTATTATCAGCTTTACAAAGTCCGTAAACAGGGTCATTAATATTTATCACTAAAGGGGCAAGAAATGTTTCTCTTTATGTATTATTCAACTGCTCACCACATATGTATACCTATTTAATAACCCATGTATTCTACATATCATTTATACATATACACGAACAATACACAAATCTCCTCACACCTCTTTAGCCGCGGCACACTCATACACACATATGGGCACACTCACACGCCAAAAGGAAAAAGACGTCTGTCTGTCAAGCAATACATCTGATTCTCCAAAAACTTCAACAGCGCTTAACTCTATACTTTAACGTCTGCTCATGTATACTTTTCTAATTTCATCAAGATTTTCACTTTGGCCAGACTTCAATTTTCACTTTGGCCAAACTTTAAACAAATTATCTTTTTAATCAGAATCTTTCAGCATGCATGTTCAATATGCACTCATTCTCAAACTTTACTTTTCATCTTTTAAAGCTTTAATTTGTAACTCTTTTTACTTCACTTTTCATCTTTTTCATCTTATTTTAGGCTTTTACCTTTTATCTCTTTTTCGCTTTACTTTCATCTTATTCATCTTAATTCATATCATTTTATATTTAGCCAATTCCCCTGGCCAGGGTTATTTCCTCTTTGTTTTTCCTACCTAGATTTGACTATATTATATTTTCATACGGCCAACTTTCCCACAGCATTTAATGCACACATGACTTAATGTTAAAGGAGATACGGGCCCTGTCTTCATTAATCTTGCATGGTTATTGAAATAACTTTTGGCTACTAATTCTGCCATTCTACAATTACTTTTTACTTCAACTTTCTCCATATCGTTTAAGCCTTTAACTTTTACTTTTAACTTCATCTTTTACTTCTCTCGTCTCTATTCTCTATTTCAACTTAATTCTCTTTTTCTTCGTTCATTATTCTCTTATTCTCCTTATTTACATCTTTTACAACTTAATAGACCCCAATTTGGATGGAAACTCACTTCACACATCAACACATCATCTCCATCTCCGCACAATCTGCTCTTGTCAGTGCAGCCTATCTGCACAAAACACTACCGCTTCAAGAACCACACACAGCTCAATTTTGTGAGGAAACACTCACCCTGAGGTTTTTAAAGTGGTATTTTGCTGGAGCGGGCAGCATCGGCAGGTGAGGCCCAACAGATCCTGTTCGTGACGCCACTTTGTAGTTTCTTGATGATTTTGATGTGTTGATGAAGAAGGAGTGACCGCTGACGCTGACTTGAGTAAAATAATAGGTTTATTACAAAAGAACAGCATCAGTTTTGTGCAAAACCGATGACGTCAAAACCTGTGGTTATGATAAAACCTGTGAACCTCTTCTAAAAGATCTGAAATCCCTGGAGGAGCTGGGCGTTTATGGCCCGCTGTTGGGTGTGTCAGGAAGTGCTACAGTACTCGGTGCAGTGGCTTTTTTTCTGTGAAATACGATTGCAGATCTTGCACAGGAAAGAGCAGCGATATTCAGATACATTCTCTTACATCTGGCACTTTCAGTCTGAGAACAAAGGAGCTTCATCAGGCCTGTGTCAAACAAGCCCAAGATACAGGTTCAGGTTGTTGTGGAGTGGAAAAGGAATGCGTCTTCACAAAAAAATCTGTCAAATTTCCGCGACATGATGTTTTTGAGAGTATATTCCCAGTAGAGCTAGCTCATTGTTTAAAAGCGCTTATATCCAGAGAACATTTTTAACCACCGGCGGGTTCATGAAAACTGGAATTCTTACCTTTTTTTGGTTGGATCAGTTGTACCATGAGCCGGCGTGGCTTGTTCCCATGGATCTGAACGACGTCACTGATCTTATTGTTGTCCCTTTGCATAGTGATGACTCGTTGGCTTTTTTTTTTCGAAATTAAAATCATAGAGCGCAGGCGGAGAGACGAAGAGTTGTTCCCTGACATCAAGCCGCTACCAAAACACATCATTATTTGGAGCATTACCCCCAGATGATCAGGCTGTTCGGTCCAGTTGTCGGGCGGTGGACAATGCGCTCCGAGGCTTAGCATATTATTTTTAGGCAGGTTATCAGACACACAATCTGCTTCAAGAATGTGCCCCCCTCGTTAGTCTCAAAGCATCAGATGATGACGCTTCCCATCTGAGCTCTCCATGTCTGAGCAAGTCTGACCTAGAGGTCTCAGCTGTATCCACTCTACCAGTATACTTACTCAAAGAAGAGATCGTACAAGATTGGATCAGCTCGCACAGTGACATTGAAAGGCAAATGGAAAAAAGGTGCACTAGCAACTTGGGGGGGGGGGGGGGGGGTTATAGGATGATGAGGATAAATGTGTTATGTTAAACATATTTGTTATGTAATACTTGTTCTAACTTACTCTATACCAGACCTCTATTCCAGGGTGTCTACGGATCCCCAAAAGTCTTAGAATGTCTGGAATTCAAATTTACAAATGTGAGGCCTTAAAAGTAGCGATACCAAAAGTAGCGATACTGCCGATACTACGTCTCGCTTTGAAGACCCACCATAGTCCTACGTAGCACTGATCTCTGATGTGGGTCTGTGTGGCATATTTAGGGCTCTCCGGCACAGAGAAACAGACGATGGGGTTGAGAAAACACAAGTTAATTGTGGAGAGGGAGCTTGATAGAACAAGCCCCGGAGCAGATGGACACATGTCATGACAAGGGCTCCTCCCCTGCGTGAGTGTGAGGATGGGGGTTTTACCTGTTGCTCATTAGACCAACAAACGAGTGATAGGTGTACAGCCACACTGATCCTGGGTCCCAATAACCTAGACCCAGGACAGGTGTGGCTGCTCAAACCACACCATCCCCACACCACAGTCAGATATAACATACTGACCTTTATACTGACCTGTAGTGATGGTTTCACGGTGATTTGGCCAAAGATCTGCCAAAAATGTAGGTCAAATATGTCTTTAATATTATATTTAACTCTGCTATATGTGCAGTCACCCTCTTCTCTGCTGTTTATTTTCCTATTTGTTCTTTTTCTTCTTTTTTTTTCTGTCCTACTCTATTTTTCAAACTTTTTTATGATAAATTGACATACCTGCTGCCCTCAGTAATGGAAAAGTATGCTTTTACGCCTGAATTTGAAATCTAAGATTTCTGGATGCCTGACGTTGAATCACTTTTTTCATGTTTTTGTGCAGAGAGTTCAACGGCTTTGAAGATGGTGACTCCTGTGATCCTGAAGATCTTCTTGACTAATAGCAGCTGTCAGAGTCCCTCCCATGACCGCCCTGCATCCGTTATGGTTGAAGTGGAGAAATGGGGTGTACTTCAGGGCAATTTTAGACTTAAATTTTAGGATTCCTTGTTTGGAAACAAGTGGAAACAACTACTGTTCTCAATCCAGTCCTAATACCCCTCTCAGATGGATCTGTGAATACAGATCGTGTCATCGAGTGAGTCTATGAGCTCACGGTCCTCTTGGTCAGAATGGGTCCTGCACCGGATGTGGCGGATGGAAGTTTGAAATATAAACCATCTAACTACTGAACACACCTGAGAAAACCGGGCTGCCCAGAGGTGACAGTGAACTCTTTAAAAAACAAACCTGCAGGAAAGCCAGTGCAGCATTTGGTGTCAAAAAGGCAAAGAGAGGTGAATTTTTGCCCGACATACTGTACCATGTCTTTTCATGTATGTGGTGTGGTCTGTGGATGGGATGGTTTGACCCAATCACCTGACCTGGATCTAGGTGATACCAGTTGCTCATTGGTTGGGCTAACGAGCAGCAGGTTAAAACCCCCATCCACACACACACTCAGGACAGGAGCCCTGTCATCACATGTTTCATCTGCTTCTGGCTCATTCCACCTAGCCTCTTCTCTACAATAAACTGGCGATAGTGGCGCCGCCCCTAGCGGTCGCCTGCGCCGGCGCTCCGGTTACTTTCTTACTCTTTAGTATTTTTTCCTTTTTTTATCACGATGTTCGCCAGAAAAACATCAACAATTAACTCATACGGCCGCGATGCACTCATGGATATAAAAATTTCCCTAAACGAACAACTTTGGGACTTTTTATCCGTGGGAGCAGAGTGGCCGGCGGAAATCCTACGCGGGAACACTCGCAACAACAACAAAAATGGAGTCGCTGTTCCACGAGCCGGCCCACGGTGGTGGGCACCGAGGTAAACGAGGCGGCATTCGGGTCAGAATGAGGACGCAACCTTACCGTCCACCTCTGCCAAGCATCCTTCTTGCTAACGTCCAGTCCCTGGAGAACAAGATGGATGAACTTCGAGCGAGGATTCAATTCCAGCGTGACACGAGGAACTGTTGCGTCCTCTGCCTGACGGAAACATGGCTGACCCCACTGGTGCCGGATGAAGCCATACGTCCAGCCGAGGCCTTCTCCGTGTTCCGCGGCGACAGAACGGGAGAGTCGGGGAAATCCAAAGGTGGAGGCGTCTGCCTAATGGTAAACAACCGCTGGTGTAACGCCAACAACACCAAATTCCTCTCCCACTCCTGCTCGCCGAACCTGGAACAGCTGACCATACTATGCCGTCCATTTTATCTCCCCCGGGAATTCAGCACGGTCATCATTACAACCGTTTATATCCCACCGCAAGCGGACACCGACGCAGCTCTGTCGGTTCTGCACGATGTGTTGTGCGGATTTCAGAACAGACATCCCGACGCGGCTGTGGTGGTGACTGGGGACTTTAACAGGGCCAACCTTAAAAAAGTTCTGCCGAATTTCCACCAACACATCACGTGTTCCACCAGGGGGGACAGAACTCTGGACCATTGTTACACTCCTTACAAGAACGGATACAAGCCCCTGTCGCTTCCTGCTTTCGGGAAATCAGATCACGCCGCGATCTCGCTGCTTCCTGTTTACAGGCCTCTGATCGCGCGGGATCTGGTGATGACGAGGGAAGTGAAGCGGTGGACGGACCAATCAGAGGCTGCGCTTCAGGACGCTCTGACTGACGTAGACTGGGACGTGTTCCAAGCGAGTTCAAGTGACGTCAGCGAGTTTACGGAGGTTGTAGTGAGTTTTGTGGCTACGCTCGCGGATGAAATCGTTCCCACGGTGAAAGTTCGGATATTTCCAAACCAGAAACCATGGGTTGATAAATCCATCCGCTGCGCTCTGAATGCGCGCACGGCCGCTTACAACGACGGACTTGTATCTGGTAACATGGACAATTACAAAGCGTCGTCGTACAATCTGCGGAGGGCGGTGAGGGACGCCAAACGGACGTACAGAGACACCGTGGAGCTGCAGATGGAGCGGGGGGACACAAGACGCTTGTGGGAGGGGCTGCGAACAATAACTAACCACAAGAGCAGCTCCTCCCCAGCCACGAGTGTGGACGCCTCCCTGGCCAACCAACTGAACTCCTTTTATGCGCGGTTCGAGTCTGGCAGCAGCACCGCTAGCTCGCCGGCTAATTGGAGTTACACCGCTGGGGATGAGCGCGCACTCTCAGTGTCCGTGCACGAGGTCAGGAGGGCTTTGATGCGGGTGAACACCAGGAAAGCTGCGGGCCCAGATGGCATATCTGGACGAGTACTGAAGACCTGTGCTAACCAGCTAGCTCCGGTGTTCACCACAATATTCAACATCTCCCTGGCTGAATCAGTGGTCCCATCCTGTTTCAAGAGGTCCACCGTCGTTCCTGTCCCGAAGATCGCCTCTCCAACCTGCCTGAATGACTACCGTCCGGTGGCCCTCACCTCGGTGGTCATGAAGTGTTTCGAGAGGCTGATTAAGGATTACATCTGCGCCTCCCTCCCCCGCACCTTGGACCCGTTGCAGTTCGCGTACCGGCAGAACAGATCCACGGATGACGCGGTCTCCCAGGTACTGCACACCACGCTCACGCACCTGGATGGCCAGAAGGGGGCCTATGTGAGAATGCTGTTCATTGATTATAGTTCAGCTTTCAACACCATAGTCCCCACCAGACTGGCTGTCAAGTTGTTGGAGCTAGGATTGAATGCTCCGCTGTGCACCTGGATCCTGGACTTCCTCACAGGCCGCCCCCAGGTGGTCAAGGTGGGGAAGTACATGTCAAGCTCCCTCACCCTGAACACAGGATCCCCCCAGGGCTGCGTCCTCAGCCCCCTACTGTACTCCCTGTACACACATGACTGTGTGGCCAGGTCCAGCTCCAACACCATCATCAAGTTTGCTGACGACACCGTGGTCGTGGGCCTGATCACCGACTGCGATGAGAAGGCCTACCGCGAGGAGGTGGCTGACCTGTCACTCTGGTGCCAGGACAACAGCCTCCACCTGAACGTCAGCAAAACCAAGGAGCTGATTGTGGACTTTAGGCGTGGATCACAATCGAGGACGCACGCGCCCTTGTGGATTAATGGGACTTCTGTCGATAGGGTGAGCAGCTTCAGATATCTGGGAGTCCACATCACAGAGGACTTAACATGGACTGTTCATACAGACACTCTGGTGAGAAAGGCGAGGCAGCGTCTCTACCACCTCAGGCAGCTGAGGAAATTCCGGGTCTCGGTGAGGATCCTCAAGTCCTTCTACTCTGGAGCAGTGGAGAGCATCCTGACAGGCAACATCACTGCCTGGTTTGGGAACTGTACTGCCCAGGACAGGCGGGCCCTGCAGAGGGTGGTGCGTTCAGCTGAACGTACCACTGGAACTACCCTCCCCCACTTGCAGGAGTTATACACCAGGAGGTGTAGTAGCAGAGCCCGTAGGATCATGAAGGATCCTCATCACCCCAACAACGGACTGTTTCAGCTGCTGCGGTCAGGCAAGCGCCTCCGCAGTCACGCAGCGAGAACAGAGAGACTGAGACGGAGTTTCTTCCCTCAAGCCATCAGAACTGTCAACGCTGACCTCACCAGGGGTCCTAACTGAGCCATGCACTAGGCTCCACTACCTACTGTACTGTATGTAGCATACTGTACCGCATACTGTATCACTGTTCAGGGTTGTTCGTGATGCCGGATTGCTGCGCCGTACTGTTGTATACTGTGCTGTATTATCCCAAACACTACCTCACACTATTCACATTCACATGCCACTTTAATTCACATGCCACTTTAAATGCACATATCTGTATATACATAGCCATATTCCTTCAACCTATTCCATTTTATTTCAATTTATTTTTTATTGTATTTTATTCTATATATTTTTTATCTTATTCTATAAGTATTCCACTTACTGTATTACGTTTTAGGAGTCAGTTAGTCGGTCTATTAGAAAGGAATTTTCTACTTTTTATTTTATTTTATTTTTGTATTTTTTCCTAGGACTTATTGTGTGCTATCACCGCATTACATTTCACTGCATGTATGTATGGAAGTATGTATATGTATGTGACAAATAAAAATCTTGAATCTTGAATCTTGAAACTGACGTCTACAACCCATCGTTTTCTGTGTCTCTGGGCCAGAGGGCCCTGAAAACGCCACTTGGGTGGCATGTGGAAGGCGAAACTACCACAATATATTTTTGCTTTATTGATTTCTTTGCCTTATTTAATGAATCATTTGACCTTTTCCCTGTTTTGGTGTGTCACCGTTATTTGTGGTGATCTTAGGAGCCAGTGCTGTGACAGGTCAAAGGAAAAACAAGACTTAGAATAAAGACCCATTTTATGCCTGAGCTTTGGCCTGGGCATAAAAGTGAAGTTAGTTACTCATCTAAACAGAAACCCAGGTACTTGCATATTGATACCCTCTCAATTTGCTTGTTCTGCATTAGGGTTATGGACAGAAGAGTCTCAGGTTTCAACTTGGATTTGGAGAAAACCAAATCGTCTTGGTCTTCTCACACAACACGCTCCTAACTAACCTCCACCCCCAACAGAAACAAAACAATAAGCTCAAACATCCACTTCCTTGGGTGACAGTATTGGCAGATAATGAACTATGCGCCATTGAATCGTAGAAGACGTAGAGGAACATCATTTTCTTTTGTTTTCATGATTGCTTCTTCAAATGGCTCCTTAATCAAAAGACTGACAGGGCAGTATTTGGGCTGATTAGATGCATCCGGCTTTGCTCTGTGGACACTCCATCGACACTCCATCTCTCTGCCTTTATTTCTCTCCGTCTGTGTTCCCTTAATTTTCTCTGCCTTTCAATAACTCTCTCTTGCCCTATTAGTTGCTTTTCTTCCACCATCCCCACATGTTCTCATATCCGATGCACTTTGTCTCTCTCCACTTACTCTTTGTGCCCCATTGAATTGGCCCCTTTCTTCACATCCTTACTCCTCTCTCTCCCCTCATACTCACTTTGTCATACTCTCTTATTCCATTCATGTCCACATCCCCTCTATCTCTAAGTATTTATAGTCCTCATTATTATGCAGGTCTGATAATGTGTAATATCCTGCTCGGTTAGACGAGGGCTGGGTTACTAATCGAACGTCACACTGTTACACTCGGTGTGCTGACACCACACACAAGCTCTCTGAAACACACACTCGAACAGAAACAGACGTGTGTAGTTTACAGCAATCTCAGGGAACAATAAAAATATTCGCACAGATAAGAAATGAGAGAGAGAGAGAGAGAGAGAGAGAGAGAGAGAGAGACTGCAATAAACATGCAGAGGGAGAGAGTTGAGTACAACAGAATAACAGAAAGAAAGTGAATCAGGCAAGAGTGAGCGCAAATTAATAAGCCAATGAGAGGGCAGAAGCAGAAGACGAGAGCGAGAGAGGGAGAGGGAGAGAGAGAGAGAGAACGAATGAATGAAATGAAGGTGACAGTCACAGATACACGTTTGGCTGGATTCTGGACACCTGAATGAAACAGACGCCACTAATTGCAACTGCAGCAGAGAGATATGCAACACTACCCTGTGTGTGTGTGTGTGTGTGTGTGCGTGTGTGTTTGTGTGTGTGTGTGTGTGTGTGTGTGTGTGTGTGTGTGTGTGTGTGTGGTGGCGGTAATTAATGCATAAATGTGTGTGTGTGTGTGTGTGTGTGTGTGTGTGTGTGTGTGTGTGGAGTTTGTTTATGCAAGCGTCAATGTGTGTGTGTGTGTGTGTCCCTATCTTATCTGCCTGTCTTCTTTCACCTCCCTTGTCCTTCTTAAGGTGCTAGATTGCCAATCAGCCTCCGTGTTGGCACATCAGAGCTGGAACGGTGCGTAATGAGTGCACCGCAGAGGAATCAGACCAAGACCCAAGGCAAAAATACACATTCCCGGTCCTGAATCTAATGTTCACTTATAACGGATTCAATAATGTCGGCCTGGCCATGAAAAAAACAAAACAAAATAAATAAACAGGTGGCTGTACACCTGTTTTTTTTTGTGTTCATAATTAGAAATATGAAGCAGGATTAAGTGGTTCATCTTTTTTATTTATACAACCTGCCACCCTCATTCTTTTAACGTCACTGGTTCAGGCCTCTTAATAAATTAAATTTATGGGAAAATGTATGGACTTTGTGTCCATGTATTTCGAGCAGAGATGGATAATTCATCCTAATAAATCCCGATAATCATAATAATTACAAGTCCTGCCATCTTTTCACTCCAGCCGTGCACTGACCCAGCTGATTCCACTCATCCGTTGGACCTCTGGGCTGGTGCTCATTAGCACATCCACATGGCTTACTCGCCATCCCAGAGTGGATATTTACTCTCTGAACCATAATTCCGGTGGAGGTTTCCTGAAGCATCTCGTGGCCATCGTTAAATTCCACAATAGTGATGCATTGAGTGAGGTTGTGCCATGAACATTTCTAAATGACGGGAACCCACGTTGCAATCAGGCCCGGGTTGAAAAGCAGCGAACCTGTCCTCTAGCCGAGGGAGGGTTCAGGGTCCAACTTCATCATAAGATAATCATTCTTACCCCAGAGGGTGAATAACATCAAGGCTGTGAAAAAGTTCCTCTGTAGTAAAACAAATATAAAACTGGATGTTTATATTTTTTCTGAACTCTTATCTTACGTATGCGTGCCTGTGTGTCAGAGAGAGAGAGAGAGAAGACACATAAATATTTAAGCTTCACACCAATTCCATATCTGCAAACACAAACATACCGGCTGCGTTCAGGTGGGTCTTCACTACTTACTTTTGAAATATTTTTATCCCCCCCCGCCCCCGTACCCATTTCCGAGCGTATTACCTACAAGGCACCACAGAGGCCTGGGCTTCAGAGGGGGGGCGGGTGGTGTACAGAACGGGGTGATTGAGGATTTGTTGTCTCAAGCGGACAATATTACGTTTCCACTTTTCTCCTACTCCAGACAACGCGCAGAGAGGTAATTGGGGAGAAGACGGCGGGGAAGCGGGAGTTCCTCACGAAGATCATCATCTTGCCAATTCACAGACACAAGATTGGTATGTGTAGGGGCCGATGGGGGTCAGAAGGAGAGGGTAACCAGGGAAAAAATATCAGGGATTAAAGGACCAGATCGGACCGGACCAGTCAGCGCACACATTCTACATTACCCGAAACGACAAAATGAACAAATTCTGATTGATATACAATAAGTGCTGCTGTAGATGTCAGTGGGACCAACAGATCTTTTTAAGGCAGGTTTTTCAAGATATCGTTAAAACCCCAAAATCTGAACAATCTAAAACTCCATTTGGCACCGGTACACCACTTTGAGAGAGGTTGGAAAAACAGTCCAAAGAAAAGCACAAAAAGCATTACAATGGAGGGATAGAGAAAGAAGAACGGGGCAAAAAGACAAAACCTGAGACAAGAAGACCTAAAAGTAAAACGTGAAGACGTAAAAAGAAGGAAAATAAAGTGTGTGGAAGAAATTCTTCTGCAATGATCGGTGAGGTTAATCTGCCCGCCACAAGAAAACAAAAACTGAGAATATTCAAGATTATATATTCAGCAGAATAAAGAGAACGGTTCAGTACTGCTCCAAAGCAGTGTTCTGATCAGTCTGATCTTATTTCTGATCAAGAGGGCTTTATACAACAACAGAGGGTGTGGCTTGGGTCAGAAGTCATTGACAAGTCTGTGTCCCTCAGATGTCTCCCTGGATGCCAACCTCAAACACCACATTCACAGGAACTTGTAAATGAGCTGGCAGACGCGGATCACAGTCCCTTACAATGCACCTCCAGGCTGCCCTGGGGTTATTCTTCATCTCCATACAAGGTAAACAGGGCCAAATGTGATCTGGTTCTTCCCTGTTAGAATTGACATCGTAGAGAGAAAGAACATTTCTCTTAACATAAAGTAAAGGGGGGGGGGGGTTCCTGGGAAAACAGAGACAATGTTTCAAAAAAGGCCTTTGTCCTCATTCAAAATAAATGATCGTAAGCCTTTTTCTCTCACAAGTGTCATACTGATCACATCGGCCGGGTCCAAGGCCTTTGACCCAAAGCTCCCAGGAGGACTTTTATTTTAACGCAGGGCTTGGAGACCGCATACCTTCTGGGGACTTTAACTTTGAAAATATGGATCAGACAGTCGCGGTGTCGACAAGTTTCTGCCGCCACAACAAAATGAAAATCCAACCGGGCCCAAAGGAAAACATACGTATGAAAATATGAATATGATTCAAATTAGGGGTGGGCAGATCGATACCAAAAGCATCGCTACTAAGGACACTACGTCTCGTTTTGAAGATCGATTCTAGCGTCAATGGGGATCGATACCAAAAATGGGATCAGTTTCTCTCTCAAAAATACGTTTTTTTTCTACATATACTGTATATTTCCTCACTTGAGGCTCTTGGTGCCCATCACTATTCGTATGGTGAACGAGAGATCCTTTTCATTCTGCCCTGATATTACTAGGTATCGGATCTGAACCAAATTTTGCAGTACCGCCATCCCTAATTCAGATATGACATTGGAGTCTGATTTCTTACATGATTATGGGAACTTTCATACAGATTCCATACAATGCTTTGCTTTTAAAGAGACGTATGTGGCAGTAAACCAGGAAACAAAAAAGGAATATCTGAATTGATCTCAACGACCCAAATCCGGAGTTTGCTCCTCGCAGCACGATTTCTCACCCTGATTTGATGTTTTCAATGAACAGGGGATTCTTACACAAGAGAGTTTTCACAGAACCTGATGAGGAACCCTAGAACCTCCCTGAGGGAACAAAATCTCAATGTTCCTGAATGTTCTATCAGCTACTGTCTATATATATCAAAAAGCATGGAGGGGGCTCAATATGTATCATAAAGAAATGCTGATATATTTCAAAGCTAATGAACTTAATTATTTATCAAAATATGTCAATCAAATATTAATATATCACTCGTCCCACAACACCATGTACATATCAAGTGCCCTTATGTGCCCTTCTGTGTGGAGCTCAGATATCCATCCCATAAAGCCTATAGCAGCGTAATGAGAGCAATGAGATGTAATAATCAAAATAATTACCGGTTTCTTTAAAATGCAGGGCGTCCACTTCAGAAATCAGTTTGTTTTAAACAAGTAATGAAGTAATCAAGTAATGAAGTACTCAATACAAAACAACAAATGTTGATGAAAGTGACGTGTTGTGAAATAAAGCACAACTATAAACTAAGATTAAATAATGATTATATAATGTGCTTTTGTTTTTTTGCAATGTGGTTAAGTGCCTGAGTGCTGTATGTACTTCTATACATTTCTGTTCTTGTGAGTGTATTTGAGCAAACTGGGGAATTTATATGAAGGTATTATTGTGTAGAACAACTGAGCACCTGTGACAGTGGAATTTGTAGTTGTAGAAAATAGTCACACATGTGTATCAGTAAATTGGAAACTTGTATAACACACAAGAGTAACACCTCCTGAAATTCCTCATTGCAGGTGCCCAAATCATATTCAACAAATTACAAATTAAGAAATTCATAGGCTCACATTTTGCAGCTGCTGCAGTGAATATGGTGCAAAACACATTCACACGCCCATATCACAAAGTTGCACGCCTGTAGGATATTTTCTCAGGAATGCATTTTTTTTTGGGGGATTTTTTTCTTTATGAACTCAATAACGGCAACTGCTTGAATCTGCTGCTCCGAGTCTCAAATGCTGTTTTTTTGCTCACAAATGACAAGTTCCGCGTGCTCTCACTTTTGCAGCACATATCTCAGTGAAATGTGTAACAAAAGTGATATGTGCACCTGTAGAGCCAGGGGCGGGCACTGTTCAGAGATCAGAGAACCCTTTTGGCCAATCAAAGGATCTCATTTGGGCATGTCCCTTGGTGTCTGAACTTCTTCTTCTTCTTCTTCTCCTTCTTCTTTGAGCTGCTCCACTTCGGCGTCACCACAGCGGATCATCTGCCTCCAACACCTTCAGTTCTGCGCATCCTCCTCCCTTACACCAACCGCCTGCATGTCCCCCCTCAGCACCTCCATAAAGCTTCTACTTGGCTTCCTATCGCCTGGCAGCTCCACCCTTAGGGTAACTCCCAGTGTCATCTCTCCTGCACACGTGTCGAAACCATCTCAATCTGGCCTCTCTCACTTTTCCACCAAAATGTCCAACCTGAGCTGTCCCTCTAATGTCCTCCTTCTTAATCCTGTCCATCCTTGTCGCTCCCAATGAAAACCTCAACATCCTCAACTCTGCCACCTCCAGTTCAGCCACCTGCCTTTTTGTCAGTGCCAGCGCCTATAAACCTCTCTCCCGCACTCTCCGCTGCTTTAGATGGTCGACCACAAGAACTTGAACTCATCCGCCTTCTCCACCTCCACTCCTTGCATTCTCAGCTTTTCGCCACCCTCTCCCCCATCCAGGTGCATGTATTGTGTCTTACTCCTGCTGACTTTCATTCCTCTTCTCCCTAATGCATGCCTCCACTTATCCAGGCTCTCCTCAACCTGCTCCATACTCCTGCTACAGATCACAATGTCATCCCCGAACATTATGGAGTCTCCTGACTGATTTCATCTGTTAACCTGTCCATCACCATAGCAAACAACAAAGGGCTCAGTGCTGATCCTTGATGCAATCCCACCTCCACTTTGAATGCCTTTGTTACGCCTACTGCACACCTTACTACTGTCTGATATCCCTCATACATATCCTGTACTGCTCTTACGTACTTCTCTGCCACCCCCGACTTCCTCATGCATTACCACACTGGCACGGTGGCGCAGTGCATTGCACTGCTGCCTCACAGCAAGAAGGTCCTGGGTTCGATTCCCGCCTGGAGTGCTGTTGGCACCGTGCTCCCGTGGGTTATCTCCCGAATAGGAGCCTTTCTGTGTGGAGTTTGCATGTTCTCCCCGTGCTCACATGGGGTTTCCTCCACCTCACGTTAGTAAGGACCCCCACCAAAAACATGCACCCATCATCGTCTGACCAGCGATGGACACTTATCACCTGGTCCCCGGGCGCGTCCACGTACGCTGCCCACTGCTCCTGGCTGTGCCCCAGGAGGAAGGACAACCCAGGATGGGTCAAAAGCAGAGAATCCATTTCACCGGCCACCATCAAAAGCATGTGCATGTGTGTGTGTGTGTGTGCAAGCATGTGTTATAGTGTGGTGTGTTGCGTGATAAATAAAGACTGTTTCTTCTTTCTTCTCTCAATACCCTATCATATGCTTTCTCTAAGTCAACAAAGAAGCAGTGCAACTCCCTCTGCCCATCCCTGTACTTTTCCATCAGCATTCTTAAATCAAACATGTCATCTGTAGTACTCTTTCCTGGCATGAAACCATACTGCTGCTCGCTGATCCCCACATCTCCTCTTAACCTAGCTTCCACTACCCTTCCCCATAGCTTCATGCTGTGGCTGATCAACTTCATTCCCCTGTAGTTACTACAGCTCTGTAGGTCTCCCTTATTCTTGAAGATGGGTACGAGTAAACTTCTTCTCTTCTCCTCTGGCATCCTCTCCCTTTCCAGGATGGTGTCAAACAGTCTCATTAGGGACGCCACTGCCATCTCACCTTAACATTTCCATTCATCCCAAGGTATGTCATCTGGGCCAATTGACTTTCCACTCTTCATCTTCATTGATTCTGTTCTAATCTCATCCTTGATAATTTGCTGCACTTCTTGATCCACTATCCCCACATCATCCACTCTTCTCTCCCTCTCATTTTCTTCATTCATCAACTCCTTAAAGTACTCCTTCCACCTTCTCAACACACTCTCCTCACTAGTCAGCACATTCCTTTCATTATCCTTCATCACCCTATCCTGCTGTACAATCCTTCCCAGCTTGATCCCTTTGTCTTGCCAATCAGTACAAGCCCTTTTCTCCTTCTTTACTGTCCAACCTCTCATACAACTCGTTGTACGCCTTTTCCTTTGCCTTTGCCACTTCTCTCTTCGCCCAGCGCGCATCAGCTTGTACTCCTGTCTACTTTCTTCATCTCTCTGACTATCCCGTTTCTTTTTCGCCAGCCTCTTCTGCTCTATGCTCTCCTGTACTTCCTCATTCCACCACCAAGAGTCCTTGTCCTCCCTCGGCGTCCGAACAGGAAAAAAAACAAAAAAAAACGCCAGCTTTCAATCTCAAACTTCTTCCTGACTCAGAAGAGAAGCTGACACCTGATGTTTAAGGCATGTGCTGTAAATTCCCTGTTCCTTTAGTTATATTGGGTGATATGTTTTAGTCAAGCACTTTGGACAGCCCAGGTAGTGCTGTAGGGTCCTAGTGTCGGTGCAACCCGATCAGGCTTTTTCATGCTCACAGTTACGAAAATTAATCTATTGAATCATAGTACAAGAATACAATGCTCTGTGGCCAACATGGCAGAGAAGCTTTTCCAATGACCTCATTACAAAAGTGTCTGAAGCAGCAGAAGAGTTCCTTGGTAAGCCTGAAGCCTCTTCGAACAATATGGCTGAGACTGATAAAACCAAAAAGGAACCTTTGAGCCATAATCAAAAACTACAGGTCTAAGGAAGACCAGATTCGATCAAATATCAAGATATTCTAGAGGCTAATGTTGGAGAGTGAGCCAAGACATTGAACTTGAAGAGAGGTTGGGTACTCCAGCAAACCAACGACCAAGCCAAGACCCAAGTAGACCTCAAAATCAACCATGAAATACATCCCGCAAAGATGGGTGAATGTTTTGGAACAGCCATCGCAGTCGTCAGACTTGAAAAACCTCTGTGGCAAGATATCATACATGCCACATGCAAGGTCACCAAAGAATATTTCCAAACTATTCGTAGTCTTCAAGGAAGTCTTATTTTTTTTCATTTTTTTAACCTCTGCTGTCTGCATGCTTGGCATAGAACACAGAGTATGTGTATGTCATTGCAGTTAGGACAGAGTAAGTCTGGAAGTGGAGTTCAACTTCTTAACCTGCACTGCAACTCTTTATTCATTCTTTAATGATCAAGAACAGTTGCAATAACTGTGTCCTGTGGATGACCTGTAGAATGACAAGAGCACAGTTTTTGTTTAAAGAGAACCACCACCAATCCCCCTCTTTGGACAAATATTTATCAAGTTTGGGTCTATAAACAACTGATTCCACTGATTCTGTTTATTTGTCTCAATTGATCACTACTCCAAGAGTAGTGATCCACCACCAATTTGTCTCAATTGACCAGTAGTGGTCAATTGAGACAAATAAACAGAACAAAATAATTTTTACACAAAAACATAAACTTTGGACGACAACAACCAACGAGCAACCGGGCCTCTAATTCCCGCCTGCGCGATCTTGCATTTGTGTTCGGGCAGGTGAAACAGCTGAGAGCGCACATTCACCCCCGGGGTCATCTCCACATGGTGGTGTATGAGGGAGGTGAGGCCTGGCAGGGAGGAGAAAACATCAGAGAAGCAACGCTGCAGTGCAGCCACATCCGCCCTCTGGGACAGAGGCTGCGTTATGATCGGCCGCTTTTTGAACCTCCGGCCCCAACTCATCCCACTTAATGACCCGTGTGACCAAAGCCATGGACACCCCCTCCCTCCATTCTTTTAAGAGGTTTAGCTGATAAATCTGTGTCGCCCCCTGCCTGTCAGACATTTCGACCTCATAATCGACCTCGACAACCCGCCGTGTGAACACAAAACGCCCCTGCCACTTCTCGAGCAATTTAGAGCTGGACGTAGGGAGCAACACTAACACCTTGTCCCTTCCTCGTGTGGGAGAGTTCCTCTTCAGGTGCCAGAGTGACAGCTTAGCCTACAACGCGCCATCCAAGTGGCATGTTCAGGGACGTTCGGCACAGATAAACAGAAGATGGGGTTAGAAAAAACACAAGTTTAATGAGGAGAGGGGGCTTGATAGAACAAGCCGTGGAGCAGATTGACACAGGTCACGACAGGGCTCCTCTCTGCTGAGTGTGTGTGGGGATCAGGGTTTTAACCTGTTGCTCGTGAGACCAACCAATGAGCAACAGGTATACAGCCACTCTGATCCTGTGTCCTTAATTACCTAGATCGAGGTGTGGCTGCTCAAACCACACCATCCCCACACCACAGACAAATACTGTAGCTGGCTACAGGAAGTGTATGCAAGCCTTTTAAATTGCCAAAGCAGGAGCTAGAAGTAATAACTAACTTTTGCACAGGGTCCCTTTCCATTTTTACTATTTTGAAACTGTAAACATCAAAATAAAATAAAAATATTAATTCATTGTAACATGCATTTTTTGCTGGGGTGCCCAATTTTTGCATTCCACCATAACAGTAGACGTACCCTGCGATATGAGGGATTGTTTTGGAGACAGGGTGTCCAGCTCTGCACCACTCAGTCAGAGTTCTTAATCCAACCAGACAGGAGCATCAGGAGAGAGGAGGTGTGGGATCGAGCTGTCTTTCCATCCACCGGTCTCTCTCTCTTTTCAACACCTGTCCGTCTATCTTTAGGTGGTTAAACCACAGTGAATGTTGATTCTCTGCTTTGACATCTGTCACATCAGATGTCCTCAAAGCAGACTCCATCTAAGGACAGCCAGTAGGTGTTTCTGCATGCAACTCTGTGCGCACATTTAGCATATGGAGTCTGTGTGTGCGCCTGTGTGTGTGTGTGTGTGTGTGTGTGTGTGTGTGTGTGTGTGTGTGTGCAACAAAGTTATGAGGGAGTTTTGACAATACACGCCAGTGCTGTGGAGAGGTTTGGAAAGGTAAATATTTTCTCCAAAGCATAATAGATAGATAGATAGATAGATAGATAGATAGATAGATAGATAGATAGATAGATAGATAGATAGATAGATAGATAGATAGATAGATAGATAGATAGTTAGATAGATAGATAGATAGATAGATAGATAGATAGATGGATAAATAGATTCATTAGTCAACCATCTATTCATCTGTCCATTCTCTCCATTCATCTTAATGTCCCTCCATCGGATCCATCCATCTATCCAGCTCGCCATTTATTTGTCTATTACCGTCAGACGCAGAGGGCTTCTCCAGATGTTAAACCATCCGCATCTGTCGTCCCCAGGCTGTTGAACTGGTGCTGGAGTGTGTCTGGGAGTGTGAGAAAGAGAGAGAGAGAGAGAGAGAGAGAAAGAGAGAGAGAGAGAGAGAAGCCTGTAAAATACAAGTGGCAGCTACGATTATTTCTGGCCTGGTGGCCTCCCTCGTTCCCGGGCTCCAGCAGGAGACCACTGCTCCATAATAAATCAACACAGCACAGTGCATGTCTCAAACACACACACACACACACACACACACACACACACACACACACACACACACACACACACACACACACACACACACACACACACACGCGCACACACACACACATGAACACGCACAGGGAAGCTTAAGGGGCTGAATAGCTGTGGCTACACTAACAAAACAGACTCCTTGTCTGACACTTTCATTATATACAGTACATGGATGGATGGATGGATTGGCAGGCAGGCATTTAACAAGAGAACGAAAGACAGACAGACAGAAATTACAAGATGGACAGGCAGGCAGGTAGGTAGACAAGCAGGCAGACAGACAGGGAGAGACAAACAGTCAGACAGACAGACAGACAGACATATAGACAGATGGATAAAAGGTGTCAGACTCAATGTGTCCAATTCCATCTCTGTGTCTGTCTTGCCAGAAATTCTATTAAAATTCTATTAAGTCTCATTAAGAGTTTGTGGATATGATTTGATCATCAACCACTCAATGCACAGCACCCATCTCTCATTTTCGTCAAATTATTTTGTCTCATTTGCATCAGGTCCCAAACGTCATGTGCGACTCAGAGCTGATGCGTTGTCCTCAGACGGGTGTTGATAGAGGAGAGAGCTGGGGTCATACCATTGCACCCCAGATGACGAAAGATCCAACTCAGGCCAAGCCCCGGTCCAGTGTGACTTGCCTCTGTAGACAAAATGTAAAACAAGGGCCATATGAGCTTTAAAATGTCTAACGAAATATTCCTAATTTTTATCATTAAACGGTTTTAGTTCAAAGAGCAGGGCCAGTATGCATATATTCCATGTGACTTTACAGAGCCTTGGGAAATCAGGTGAGAAATGTTTTAATTATCTCCCTGTGGTGTGGGGATGGTTTGACCCAATCACCTTGATCTAGGTGATTGGGTCAGGGTGGCTGCATACCTGTTGCTCGTCGGTTTGGCTACGGAGCAACAGGTTAAAACCCCCATGCTAACACACACTCAGGAGAGGAGCCCTGTCATGACATGTTATTTGCTCCTGGCTAATTCCATCCAGCCTCCTCTCTACAATAAATTGGCATCTACAACCCGCCGTCTTCTGTGTCTCTGTGCCAGAGGGCAATGAAAATGCCACTTGCATGGTGTGGGGCAGGATGGACTGCCACAGTGGCACCTGTACAGGGACTACCTGTACATGGACTCTGGGAAGGGACACAGAGGGGCCGTCCAAAGACACCCTGGAACCACCAGCCGGTCAACTGGCGGCTCCAGCACTTAGCCTCTCCTGACTGGCAGCAGCAGCACCTAGGGGTCCGGCAGAGGACCGGGGGAGAAGCAGCTGCAGCAACCACAATGGGTCACCGTTTGCGGCTAGCTCCTCCGCCCAGCAGCCACCGCCGGGACCATCCAGCAGCCCAGCAGCCGGGCCACCCCTCCAAGGAGCCCCCGCAGCTAGCGCAGCAGGCACTGGAAGCACTTATGCTCTGGAAGGGAGGAGGGGGCAGTCTGTCATCGCCCTGAGGGAAGGAGGCCGGTCGACCATGCTGCTCCGGGGAATCAGGTCCTCTGGTAAGGGGACATGTTATTTTTTTTGCACATTTGTTTGTATGGTATGGATACCCTGTCAGAGTCCAGTGTTTTTGTTATTTAAGGTAGAGTAACTCTGTTTCAGAGTCTGCTCAAACATTTTTTTTTATTTTTGCTCTCTGCTTCGGCCAGGAATGCCTCAGTTTGGTGTCGGGGGTATGTGGTGTGGGGATGGTTTGAGCAGCCACACCTGACCTGGATCTAGATGATTGGGTGAGGGTGGCTGCATACCTGTTGCTCATTGTTTGGGCTAACGAGCAGCAGGTTAAAACCCCATTCCACACACACACTCAGGATAGGAGCCCTGTCATGACATGTTCCATCTGCTCCTAGCTAATTCCACCTGGCCTCCTCTCTACAATAAACTGGTGTCTACACCCGTCGTCTTCTGTGTCTCTATGCCCGAGGGCCCTGAAAACGCCACTTGGGTGGAGTGTGGTAGACAGAACTGCCACACTCCCACTCCTCTCTCTCTGTTGAGGGTAAACATAACAGTTAAACTTCATTCTTCTGCTGGTGTTAAATCCCAGTTGGTCAATTTGCAGCACTGGAATACACACAGTTATTTGAAGATCTGGCTTGTCCACTTGTATAAATATTGAATGTGAGAAATAGAAAAACACTTGGCTGAATGTCTGGGATTCATCCCATAATGTTTGGTTTTCAATAGGTGAGCAATCATTACGTTTGTTTGCCGGACCAGATTTAAGTTGTAGTTGTTGTCGTGGGAATAAAAATAAAACGACATGCCGTTGCAAGGCATTTTCATCTAACTTACTTCAGACCTAAAAAATATGATAATTTGTGAGAGCGAGGATCAGAAACTACACAGGGAAAAAATGGAAAACCCAGCAACAAAACAATACAGTGGAACATTGATTGAGGTTCATCGCGGTGCTCATGTAATATTCATGTATTCAGAATGGATGTAAGGGCTTTTTTACCCGGACTGGGCTGAGCTGAGATGATTGACTCTCAAAGTGCAGTGTGTTATTGTGTGTGTTGGATGTAAGGTGTGTCTGCAGGGTGTTTGTGATGTGCGGTGCAGTCGGGCAGGGTCAACAGACAATACATTTATAATAAAAAGTGGTTTCTTCTTTGAGGGTTAGATTTGGCAGTCAGCTGTCTTAAGGTTACTGATTATGTGGCTGGCCTGCAAATCAATCTGCGTGGCAGTGAATGGTGAGTTCTCAACATAATTGTTTATTTCAATTATTACTTATTTTTTTAAACCTACTGTATGTGTGTGTGTGCATCCCTATCAATACTCAAACTACCGCAAGCAACAAACAAATATTGTGCAGCACATTTATACATTCAATATGTACACCCACCAACAGACAATTGCAATACAATCTGTTTCTTGGGGAATCATTTAAGACACTAAATGGCCTGTTTTCCACTTTCAGTTGGGTTTATAAATTGGGAAACTATAGATTTTCTTCAATGAAATTATTAACTTTTCAGAGACTCTCAGTATTATATTTCATGGAAAAAGTTTACCGTCACCTTCCATACCATAACCAAACAGAGGGATTAAAATTAAAATTAAAATTAAACTGCCTTGTGGTTTAATATTTAACTTAAAATGACAAAACGTGGCAAATATTACAACAGAAACACTCCCATTAGTGCAGTTGGGTATATAGTGTATATTTAGCATTTTTATAATATATATAAACATGAAATAAAATAATGTGATGTAATGCGACACAGCAATTTCAAAAACTGTTACCACACCACCAAAAATGGATGAAACAGTGTTAACTATTTACCAGTTGTGGTTCTCCAAAAACCCTCGCAGAACTATTGGTGGAGCACATAACGTGTGAATACAATACAACTCAAGAATAAATACTGTACATACAACTAGAGGGTTCCACACCCTGGATACTGTGTCGGGTGAGTCAGCCTTGCCGCCCTGAAAGCTTCTCAAACGCCAAATATGAGAAGAGCGCCTCAGCCGGATCCATCGGCAGAGCAGCGGCTATGACTCATCGATGACTTTTGGAGCTTTTAAGGTCCCCAAGAAACAAAACACAAATTGAAAGGCATCACTCTGGAAGTGAAGAGGGGAGTGGCCACAGTTAGCGGGAAGTCCGGCTAAGAGCATTCTGATGACGCAGGGTGAACAAAAGAACTGCAGAGGTCCCGGGGAGCCGGTGATTTGAAAGCGTAAAAAGGGGATAAAACCACCCGACGGGGCTGAAGAACCCCAATACAGGCCCGGCAGTCATGGAGGTGATGATGAATGGAGGGAAGACGGAGATGGAGACAGAGATGGATGGTGTTTGTTCTCCACCGTCTCCGGATTTAGCTTCTTGCCCTCTCCCACGTCCTCTTCTGAGGTTCTCCTCTCTCCTCCTCGCTTTCGTTTTCTCTTTTCCTCGCTTTATTTATTTGGAGTGGGGAGTTATTTGTCTCGCTGACACTGGATCAGTGAGAACCATGTTCTTCGGCGCAAACAGTGCAGCGGCTGTTCTGCTGCACAGTCAAGTTTTTTCTGGTATTGATTTGACGAAAGAAGGACTAACTACGATTTTGACGTAAATACAAGGCTATGTGAGGGCACTGTGAGATACAGTCCAGACTCTGCCTCCTACACTCAGGCAGCTAGTTGATTTTTAATTCATTTGACCTCACTTGATTTCCTGAAATGCTTCTCTAAGGAGTTCTACCACTGGAACCAGGGCATTGCACACGTCTTTCTAGCTGTTGTTATATATGCTTTTTAATTCTGACATTCTTGTTTGCATATTGGCAATCTTGTTGTATATTTTCTCATCTTTTATTTCACTTTTTGTATTTTATTATTTTTATTCTTGCTAAATTGTTGTAATTTTGTCTACATGCATATTGACACCCGCACAGAGAAAGGATTTTTGGGCATCTTGTACAAGGCAAATAAAGATTCTGACTGAGGAAGATGTATCAGTTCCGATACTAACAGCTCCAGTTTGACTTATAGTCACCGTGTTTTACAGTTCATCTATTTAAGAATTTAAACTTGGTTCATGAGACACAATATTGCATGGCTGGTCTCTTCCTGACAGGTGTGAGATTCATCTTCGTCCATCCATCCTTCTCTATGTCCTCTCTGGATCGCCAGTTTTGGAAGAACAAGTGAGATAGAGCAAGGAGGGAGGGAGGGCAACATTTGGTATATTTCAGATGGAATTCAATAGTAAGGGTGGAGAATACCAGAGAATTTAAGTTTGTGGCTCAATGTTACTCACTAGGACTAGAGTGCGAGTGCAGATCATCACCATACGGTTGACTAATGTATGAAATCTAATCTGTCCATGTCACAATGGTCTGCCATTGTGACATGTACAGAATAGATTTCATAGACGTTTGGGCTTTTTAAGGAATTATTCTGCATCAGAACAAGGCTGATTCCAACTGTTTCAAGGAACAATTCCCCGATATTATCTTAAAAAACAGCCTATAGCCTTCAAAGGTCGACAAGTGATATATCCTGACATCTAATAGATCTGTTCTCTCTTTATGGTCAGACAGTTTGATTTTAACCTGCACCGATCAATTTCTCATCCCTACACTTGTCATGTGTCACTTTTAAGTGCCGTTATTAATATGTGCGCTCATTGAGCGTCAATGGTCTCCTCAGTTGGCGTGATAATCCAAAACTGTCCTCGGTTATTTTTGCATCCCGATGTTCCATCCGCCCTCAACGGAACCGTCCCCCTCTGTGTGGACGAGTTGCAGAGCTGTAGAGCCAGCAGCGTAATGATGGCTATGAGTGCAGTGTGAAAAGTGTGAGATGAACTTGTCACACCTTGTTAAGGGACAGACACCCTGGGAGAACTGACATGCTGTGCAGTATACTTAGATAAATACTTGGACTAGGGCTGGAGGATTGTGGTGTGGCGGTGGTGTGGTTTAAGCAGCCACACCTCTCCTGGGTCTAGGTGATTAGGCCCGGGATCAGGGTGGCTGTACACCTGTTGCTCATTTGAGCAATCAACGATCAACAGGTAAGACCCGCATTCCCACACACACACACACAGGAGAGGAGCCCTTGTCATGAGATGTTTCCTATCTGCTCCAGCCTTGTTCCACCTTGCCCACTCACTACAATAAACTGATGATTTTTAACACCATCGCCTGTGTCTCTGGGTCGGAGGGCCCTGGAAAATCACCTCGGGAGAGGGTTGGTGTTGGCCGCCCGCTGACCTGCTGGTGGCTCCAATGTGCCTTTTGACGGCCCCTTGGTGTCCCTTCCCCGTGCTGGAGAGTCCCTGTGCAGGCGCCACTGTGGCAGTTCCGCCTGCCACACGCCACCAGAGTGGCTTTTCCAGGGCCATTCTGCTGCTGAAATAGTTTGTGGGATTTGCCAGCGTTGCGGTGTCAACGTGATGAAGACACTCTGACTTAAAAATGGATTTAATTGAAATAACAGAAACATCCCGTGGTATCTCTGATCTGGTAATGAGAAGGAACGGCCAGCCTTTAGAACCGTGTCCAGTTGAACAAATATACAAAATTTGTTGTATTTTATCAAGCCAATGGTGCAGAGATTTTGCACACAATTTCTGTCCAATGTTTTTTCCTTTTTAATAGAGAAGACATTTGTATGCCCTGATGCATTGTAAAAACACATGAAAATGGTGGAATGAAATTGTCCGAAATAAACACCAACACCATAGTCTTAAAATGAAAAAAATGTTCTAACCAAACTTAGCAGAATTTCGCATTTTCTTTATTTTAACAAAAAAAAATATCAAAGAAAAACAGGGGAAAAACTCTGAGGATAAAATGGCAAACATTGTTTTATATAGTGAACGTTGCACAGCACTCGTAATCTTAGTAAGAAGGGAACAATAAGGAACAAGTGCAGCTGCTTTCATTAACATTTCACCTCAATAAAATGTTGAACAAATCAAAAAACAATATTAATACGGCATGTATGCCCAAATCCAAATAAATAATAAAGTCTGTGGTGTTGCACGTCTTTGTCGGGTCGACTCGTCGACATATTTTACACAGTGGATATTTACCGACTGCTTTTAGTCACAACTTAAAAATAAAAAAATCTGTCGTCGTCATCTTTCTCCTTCTCCTCCGAGGTTGCTCATTTCGCAAGCTGACGCTCTATCTCCACTGCTGGTGTGTTTACAAGTCCAACCTACCCACAGGGAGGGGGCGGGGCTTCTTTCTATATCGACAAACGTCATTGGCTAGAGGTATAAGGTCAGCTTTACAGTGGATCGTTTAAATTGACTGGCTTTTTTTGCCACTTTCCTAATGCTTCTATAAACAAAACAATCTGCAGAAGACATTGTTGAAATTATCAAGCTTATTTTATTTCGACATTGAGGACATTTTTTTTCCGATAATTATCGTTAGCGCCCGGCACCACCCATAACCAAGCAGCGCTAGCCAATGTTCATCCCTGCAAAGCACCCCTCCAGTGGTTCTCCCTCCCTTGTTCATGAAATATCGCTGTTCCAATACATAGTGGGTATGGGAGAGGAGCAAGGTGCTCTTCTCGGGAAATCAGGGAGGGAAGCCAAGAATTTTAACAGGTGTTGGGATAACCAACAAACCTCCCGACAGTAAAAGCAGCCGACCGCTGACACTGATGGGAAGACAGTTTCTTACAGTTCATTCACGTAGAGTAGGTCAGTAAGCTCTCGTGCAACTTCAGAGCAAAAGTCCTATCGTTAGTCTAAGGGCGTACGTCTAATTCAACACAGCTGTTGTTTTTATTATAGTTATCAGCGATCACGCAGCAATCACACGCTATCCTGAAGACAATGCATAGCCTCATTCATCAACATAATCTATTATCGCCGGTGGAAAACAAAACACATGAAAGTGGTTTAAAAATAGAAACATTAGACCCGTGTGAAACATGTGTCATGGGGGGCAAGTTTATGACATCTTGCAATGGGGAATGCTGGCTGACTTAGTGCTTCGGGAGAGCCTGATTCTGGAGTCCTTAGTACCCCAGGGCTGACTTTGTGGCTTACTAAGGGATTTTTGAAACGCAAGTTCAACTCCCAGTAAATTGAGCGATGGTGGTAGCACCACTACTGACCCACGCCCTCCGAGGTTTGGTCCAAGAGCACTGCTGTTCCCTGAAGAAGGTAAATCAACTGGCACCAGAGCATGGTAGAAAGAGAAACACCAAAGATGCTACAGCGGCCAAACTGCCATGCCTGCCTTACGTCAAGGTCCAATAGTCCTAATTTTATATTTCTAGCGAGACATTACATTACAAGTCACTTACCAAACGCTTTTGTCCAAAGTGACTTATATTAAGTACATTGGAAATTATACATGGAGTGAAACGTCAAATGGAATTCAGAGCACAGTGCGACAGACGCCGCCTGTCTGGACTGGTTAGCGATAACTTAATTTGGTCTCCAACTCAATTTTCCTGGATAAGCTTGACGGAGATCATTAAGTGGGCTTTCAGATCCTTCCTTGTTCGGATCACAATTTACATATATGTATAACCACTGTCCTCCCAGCTGCCGCCCAAGGCATGGAGGTCACCCAGGCCCCCAGTCATTATCATCCAGTCTATCAGTGTTCCAAGTTTCCTCCCATTGGGTTGGATACATTTTAATGAGAGGATGATATATAACCCTGTGCATGCCACTGTTTCTGGACCACATGCTGTTTTCCCCGCGCTTTGGCTCTTTCACTCGACCTTCCAAAACTGTATTTTTCTTGTTAAATTACACTAAATTATCCTGGGTGATGCCCTATTAACGCTGAGATACCACCTCTACAACAAAAGACACCCGACAATTTGTTGATGAACCCCCTCTTTCCAAAGCATGATGAGAGAAAAGAACCTTTTTGCATACTTTAGTCACTCACTGCAGTCCACTCTGGACTGCATTTTACAGTCTACAAAAGCTGAATTTATCTGCCAGGGCCTGCTACTGCGGTGACCATTTTAGCATTTTTAGGGTCTTCGACCACACCATGTCGTTACTGCCCCGTTTATGCATTAATGCTTCAGATTTTTCTGAAGGATTTCCCCATTTTCCCCATGACCTTAACCCAAAAGGAAGTCGGCCATGTTTAAATAAAGGTCCCTTCATGGTCATTTTCCTGCTCTGTACTTTCGCAAACACCTCCAAGGCGAATTATCGGATCGACTTAAAACTTGACGAATGTCTACAAGACACCGTCACGATTAAAAGTTGTTAAAAGATTGTGTTTTTGTTATAGGGTGAGGGCGTGGCAAAGCCTTGAATTTCATGTTGGTGTTGACAGGAGTTTTTTGTCCCTTTTTGGTCATTTTCATGCGCCGTACTTTCGCAAACTTCTCTGAGTCACTTCATCGGATCGACTTCAAACTTGTGTCCCACCGACACTTGAACATCGAGGACCCGGTCATCGCTGCTTGCAGCTCTAATCAATTTATATTCTTTTATCCGTTCGAGGGAACATTGCCATCCGCGATCGATTAGCTAGCGGACTCGTTCTCTGGCATTACAGTAAGAAGACGGCTCTCTGATGCGCTCCAAAGCAGGAAGTGATGTTGCGTTCAGGGGAATTTGGAAATTTGTAATTTGTGTCGGTGGACTTAGCCCTCTCATACCTGTGCACAGGTACAGGCCTCCTCTAGCCTCGGTGAGAGGGTTTTCTCTACTCCGGAGATACAATAAGCCCAGAGAGATCCCAAATCCTCCCGGAGAAGCCCGACAGGCTCATTTTCAAGATTCAAGATTCAAGATTCAAGATTTTTATTTGTCACATACATATACATACTTCCATACATATATGCAGTGAAATGTAATGCAACGCACCCGGTGATAGCACACAATATGTCCTAGGAAAAAAATAAATAAATAAATAAAATAAAAAGTAGAAAATTCCTTTCTAATAGACCGACTAACTGACTCCTAAAACGTAATACAGTAAGTGGAATACTTATAGAATAAGATAAAAAATATATAGAATAAAATACAATAAAAATAAATTGAAATAAAATGGAATAGGTTGAAGGAATATGCCTATGTATATACAGATATGTGCATTTAAAGTGGCATGTGAATTAAAGTGGCATGTGAATGTGAATAGTGTGAGGTAGTGTTTGGGATAATACAGCACAGTATACAACAGTACGGCGCAGCAATACGGCATCACGAACAACCCTGAACAGTGATACAGTATGCGGTACAGTATGCTACATACAGTACAGTAGGTAGTGGAGCCTAGTGCATGGCTCAGTTAGGACCCCTGGTGAGGTCAGCGTTGACAGTTCTGATGGCTTGAGGGAAGAAACTCCGTCTCAGTCCCTCTGTTCTCGCTGCGTGACTGCGGAGGCGCTTGCCTGACCGCAGCAGCTGAAACAGTCCGTTGTTGGGGTGATGAGGATCCTTCATGATCCTACGGGCTCTGCTACTACACCTCCTGGTGTATAACTCCTGCAAGGGGGGGAGGGTAGTTCCAGTGGTACGTTCAGCTGAACGCACCACCCTCTGCAGGGCCCGCCTGTCCTGGGCAGTACAGTTCCCAAACCAGGCAGTGATGTTGCCTGTCAGGATGCTCTCCACTGCTCCAGAGTAGAAGGACTTGAGGATCCTCACCGAGACCCGGAATTTCCTCAGCTGCCTGAGGTGGTAGAGACGCTGCCTTGCCTTTCTCACCAGAGTGTCTGTATGAACAGTCCATGTTAAGTCCTCTGTGATGTGGACTCCCAGATATCTGAAGCTGCTCACCCTATCGACAGAAGTCCCATTAATCCACAAGGGCGCGTGCGTCCTCGATTGTGATCCACGCCTAAAGTCCACAATCAGCTCCTTGGTTTTGCTGACGTTCAGGTGGAGGCTGTTGTCCTGGCACCAGAGTGACAGGTCAGCCACCTCCTCGCGGTAGGCCTTCTCATCGCAGTCGGTGATCAGGCCCACGACCACGGTGTCGTCAGCAAACTTGATGATGGTGTTGGAGCTGGACCTGGCCACACAGTCATGTGTGTACAGGGAGTACAGTAGGGGGCTGAGGACGCAGCCCTGGGGGGATCCTGTGTTCAGGGTGAGGGAGCTTGACATGTACTTCCCCACCTTGACCACCTGGGGGCGGCCTGTGAGGAAGTCCAGGATCCAGGTGCACAGCGGAGCATTCAATCCTAGCTCCAACAACTTGACAGCCAGTCTGGTGGGGACTATGGTGTTGAAAGCTGAACTATAATCAATGAACAGCATTCTCACATAGGCCCCCTTCTGGCCATCCAGGTGCGTGAGCGTGGTGTGCAGTACCTGGGAGACCGCGTCATCCGTGGATCTGTTCTGCCGGTACGCGAACTGCAACGGGTCCAAGGTGCGGGGGAGGGAGGCGCAGATGTAATCCTTAATCAGCCTCTCGAAACACTTCATGACCACCGAGGTGAGGGCCACCGGACGGTAGTCATTCAGGCAGGTTGGAGAGGCGATCTTCGGGACAGGAACGACGGTGGACCTCTTGAAGCAGGACGGGACCACTGATTCAGCCAGGGAGATGTTGAATATTGTGGTGAACACCGGAGCTAGCTGGTTAGCACAGGTCTTCAGTACTCGCCCAGATATGCCGTCTGGGCCCGCAGCTTTCCTGGTGTTCACCCGCATCAAAGCCCTCCTGACCTCGTGCACGGTCACTGAGAGTGCGCGCTCATCCCCAGCGGTGTAACTCCAAATAGCCGGCGAGCTAGCGGTGTTGCTGCCAGACTCGAACCGCGCATAAAAGGAGTTCAGTTGGTTGGCCAGGGAGGCGTCCACACTCGTGGCCGGGGAGGAGCTGCTCTTGTAGTTTGTTATTGTTCGCAGCCCCTCCCACAAGCGTCTTGTGTCCCCCCGCTCCATCTGCAGCTCCACGGTGTCTCTGTACGTCCGTTTAGCGTCCTTCACCGCCCTCCGCAGATTGTACGACGCCGCTTTGTAGTTGTCCATGTTACCAGATACAAGTCCGTCGTTGTAAGCGGCCGTGCGCGCATTCAGAGCGCAGCGGATGGATTTATGGTTTCTGGTTTGGAAATATCCGAACTTTCACCGTGGGAACGATTTCATCCGCCAGCGTAGCCACAAAACTTACTACAGCCTCCGTAAACTCGCTGACGTCACTTGAACATGTTTGGAACATGTCCCAGTCTACGTCAGTCAGAGCGTCCTGAAGCGCAGCCTCTGATTGGTCCGTCCACCGCTTCACTTCCCTCGTCATCACCAGATCCCGCGCGATCAGAGGCCTGTAAACAGGAAGCAGCGAGATCGCGGCGTGATCTGATTTCCCGAAAGCAGGGAGCGACACGGGCTTGTATCCGTTCTTGTAAGGAGTGTAGCAATGGTCCAGAGTTCTGTCTCCCCTGGTGGCACACGTGATGTGTTGGTGGAAATTCGGCAGAACTTTTTTAAGGTTGGCCCTGTTAAAGTTTCTACAGAAGAACTGCTGACTTTGCGTTGCAGACATTCACTCTCATCGACACTGTTGCTGTTTGTACAGCAGCTGTCTGTTAAGTTTTTTGCTGTTTCATTTTTCCATTATTTATTTAAATTGTTTTGGTTTCAAGTTGTTTTTCCTCGTAAGAAACACAAATATTTATCTTTCTATCATTTTTAATCTGTGGAATCTCTTTCTGACTGTCTGTCTATCTGTCTGTCTGTCTGTCTGTCTGTCTCTGTCCGTCCTTCAATTATCTCAACAAACGTTCATCCGATCTACTTCGCGCTCTGCGGGTGTATCGCTGGGGACCCAAGGTGACAAATTTGATGCAATTTCGACACGCGTAATATCAATACACTTTGAATAAACAGGGAGCCGGCAGGGGGGCGGGGCTGAGTCACTTAGAGCGTCTTTCCCCGGTGCATGACTTTAACTGACAGTTTCATCTTCCACTGTGTGGCAGTCATGCTACATCAGGGATGCAGACTGCCGTTAAACCTCACAGAAGAAGAACATGATCTTCCATTGTTGAACATGGGACTGAAGCGTTGATATTTTGCTAAAATGTGCAGTAAAAATGTCATTTTCTTTTGAACGGCATGCACTAGTTTTTGTAAATGAAGGAAAAAAGAAACCTTCCTGTCACAATTGACTGTTTACTGATTATACCCTACATGTGCCAAGAATAAAGGTAGGCTGACTTTTGTTCTTGAAATATTTATTATTTTCTCTCCCAAAAATATTCGGAATCAGAACCGAGATTCAATAACAACCGGATTTGATGAGCTCAATCGCAACCGGAATCGGTAACATTCAAACGATACCCAACCCCACCGTCTACCTTTCTTGTCCATCGAATTTTGCAGGGAGTTGATCTAGAGAGGGAGGGACAGCAGTGGAAAGGAAATAGTTTTTTGGGTTAAAGAATGTGGAGTCAAGTAGTACGCCTTTTATTCACTATCAGCAGAAACAGAATATTGCACAGCGTTGCTTCAATGCCTAATCCACAACATCCCTCTTTGTAAAGTGCTGTGGATGAGAAAATAAATGCTTAATGCCTCATGCGATGGTAGAGGGAAAAGTCAGCCATCACAGAGAACGTCAGCTTGACAAACGCAGTCTGTGTTTGAATTGATTCATACAAATTGGTGAGTTGATGGTGTGCTGCAGGGTCTGACGGATGTTGCAACAGCTCTTGCTTGCGCTGGGTTTGTTGGTTTAATAATGATTGGCAATGATGATTCCTGACACAATGACTTATTATTTTAAGGTTTTTCGTGGAGTATCTGCAGCCATTTCCTCCACAGCTGTGGTGGGGTAAGGTTCACCCGCATTTACTTGAGCCCTGCACTTAAAGAGTCGGTTGGGCTGCTGCAATGACAATAATTCATACATTTTTGTGTGGAAACACTTTTCACCCAATTTTACTGTCAGTGTAATGCAATTTCAATGAGGAAATTGTCAGATATGATGCTGTTAAAACGCTTGCCACGGGCTGACACTGGGGCTGCAACTGATCTAACTATCAGACCACATAAAGTAAGGAATCTCTGTCTGCGCTGGAGTACCGCAGACCTCCGCCCGTCCCTTCTCCGTCTTTAGATCTGCTCCTTAAAGATGTTGTTTTTGCAGTTGTTATGTGTGTGCGCAGCAGAAACTGAAATTCTGTCAACGTCGGTCGTCAGCTGAACACATGGTAGATCTCCTGGCACTCAATTTTATATCCGAGAGGTTTTCTTGTGGAATTGAAAAAAAAATTTCGAGCAAGTTTTTGGGAGCAAAGGTTTACTTAAAAACTGTCAAAGTCGACTTAAACCGTTCACTCCATTAGAGCTAAAGACAAATATCCTGCTTTTGACTCGTCATACAGGATAGATCCTCTAACACACAATTTGAAAAATTCCCTGAGGAGGTTTTGGTTTGCAGTGCACCTAGGGGCCGGCGTCAACTTCAGAGTTGGCAAATTCTTGCACTTTTTTTTTTGATGACGCCAGCATTCATGAAATAGCATTTATGGTTAATTTCTCTTTCCAACGTAGGTTAAACGCTCACGGTCAGCCATGCCTGAGCCAGGTAAATGCCCCGGAGAGACGACTCAAAGCCCTCTCTCTGTGGCCGTCCGGGCGGCTCAGCCACGTCAGCAGGTGCAGGACCGTGCACTGTTGGCGAGCCGCCTGCAGAGACGCCTGCAGGATGGAATTCAGCCTGCGACAGTTTGCTGCCTGTCTCTCACTCTCTCTAACCCCCATCACCTGTCCCTCCCCACTGTTCTCTACAATGCATGAAAAATGCACTCTCTCTCTCTCTCTCTCTCTCTCTCTCTCTCTCCCTCTCTCTCTCTCTCTGCGCCGCGTCATATTCGCTGTGGCTCTTTTTCGATTCAGGCAAACTGATTATCTCTGCATGAATATACAACTTAACGCTTTGTGAGTCGTTGATACGCCGCGAAGACGCTCCCACGGCGAATCAAAACCACTTCTCGCTTCTCTTTTTCTCCTTAATAATGCACTAACAGGTGCAGAAAAAAGATAACTCTCACCAAACACCGACACAATGCCACACCGGCCACCTCGTCCCCGCGCCGCATTTTGGGAGAGGAGAAAATAAAACAAAAATAAAAAAACGGCATTTCCCCCGCGGACGGACTGATGAGAGGTCACTCTGTTACCGCCGATTGAAGTCGAGCCCGACGTCGCCCATCGTCCAATTTCACGGCGAGGGGAGACGGCGGGCGGAGCGGATGAGGGAGAGGACGAGAAGGAGAGAGAGGGAGATAGTGGATTGAGAGGGAGGGTGGGTGGAGCGGGGGGGGGGGGGCGAAAGACAGAGAGGTGGGGAGCTGGAGGGAGATAGATGGGGAGAGAAAGAGAGAGAGATCCGGGATGAGGCGGCGATGGGGAGGGCGAGCACGATGGGGAGAGGAAGATAGGGCGAGAGAGTGTTTGTAAGATGGATTGATAGAAACAGGGGACCAGGAGGCGGGAAGCGAGAGTCACGAAAATAAAGGCGGCCGGAAGGTGAGGGGAAAAGTGATAGAGTGAGAAAAAACAATGCTCAGGGCAGAGCAGTCAAGAGAAAACATAAAGGAAGAGAGAGAGAGAGAGAGAGCGAGAGAGAGGGACAGACAGAGGGAGGAGTAATGGGCTGGGGACCGAGGCGGCGTCTTCCCTCCCGGCTGATTCACCTCCATGCAGCTCTCTATAGGTCGAGGCGGATCAATGAGGTTCTCCCTCGGCCGGGGAGAATAATATCATCTCCGACCCAGTGACTCCGGCAGTGTCTCTCCACCTCTCTCCACCGGCGACACGACTCAGGGCCTGGACCCCAATCTCAGCGAGCCGATGACTTTGGCTCAAATGCACTGCGGGGTTCTGGTAGCTCAACGCTCCAGTCTCTCCCCCAAGAATCCGGGTTTATCTGTTCTGGCATTTGTGTCGGCAGTTCCACCCTGGAGCGCTGGTCGAGCTCTTTATTTTTCCCGTCAGAAACGTGTGCCCTCATCTGCGCAGCGGCTGCTTTCGCAACCGTCGCAGAGCGGCATTTCAGTCGGAGGTTCGACTCCCATGGGACCGTGGCGGTCCAAGGGGCGCTGACGGGTCTGCCCCGGGGCAGGGACCGGCGCACGGGCTCGTCAGCGGACCAGGAACCAGATCGGGAAACGTCATTCCTCCTGCGCCCAAACGCGTTATTGTCTATTATTTACGGTGTTGGCCAGCGAGCCATTTTGTTAATGGTTTGTAATAAAGTGGGCAGAGACTCCCACAGGGACGTCGTAAAGCTTTGCACAAACAAGACGCCCGCCCTGTGTTGGTTGCAGGGTGAGCGGTCGCAGCACGGCGGTATGGAGACGAGGGAAGTCTTCCTGGGGGGTTTTTTTCCCAGAGGAGAAGAGAAGACACTGCGCAACAATTTGTGAAACTTTATCCCAAAACCTACTGTGTATGTGTATACTGTATATGTATATATGTATGTATATATATGTATAAATATGTATGTATGTATTTATGTATATATGTATGTATATACAGTATATGTATATATATGTATTAATATGTATGTATTTATATATATGTATGTATATACGGTATATGTATATGTATGTATATATATATATATATATATATATATATATATATATATATATATATATATATGTATATGTGTGTATGTATGTTTGTATGTAAATATATATATATATATATATATACAGTATATAGTAATTCATTCAAAATTCTGGGTGTGTTCTTGTAAATTATATGTTTTTTGTCATGTTTTCATGTTGTCATTGCTACTGTAACACTGGAACTTCCCTTTGGGGATTAATAAAGTATATTTATCTTAATCTTTATCTTAAAAACCATGAGAAAGACGTTCATAAATGATGGTTATTTTTGACGCATCCTCTCTCTGATGAAGACGTCTTCCTCTCACACACTCACCTCCCGTGCAGTTGACATGTTATGTCCCTTAAGGCTGCATGCCTTCCAGAAAGAACCTGTATTTCATGACTTAATGCTACTGGACATGGACAGCACAACCAGTGCAAATGTGTTGCAACCGACTGATCCGGAGCCATTTATGGAAAAGGGTAAATGTGTGTGGTGTCTGTGCGTGCGTGTTTGACAGACATGTTTCCTCTTTCCTCTCCAACGTTTCACGGACAGAACAGCGACGTGGACGTGAGAGAGGAGAGGAACAGATGAACAAGACGCTGGGATAAATGAGGGCAACCACAATATTTTTTGATCTGGGACTTGATCTGGGATGATCTAGATTCTCAATTTGGATTTCTAAATGCTTCAAAGTGGGGAACCCCAGATGTTCTGGGCGAAGCACCAGATGTTTTTGCAAGCTACAAACACCCCTGCTTTTACCTTTATAAATAAATACAAATCTACCAGCCATTCATGCATATACTCGTAGAAACGTAAGTGCAAATTTGCTTACAGTGCATATGTACAAATGAACACACAAAGGCCCTTTCTGTAAGGTATTAGTATTACCAGACTAGGCCAGTAATGGGATTTTTATGAGGCACCATAGTGGGTTAGGAATGTTTTTCCATAGCACGAGAAATTTCTGAAACATTTATAAGGTGTTGGGAAATTATTGCTGCAGCCCAAAATCTCAAAACCATATTCTACAGCTACTAGGCCTCCAATAACTGTGCATGTTTAAAATGACGCCACTTGAGGCTTGTTCCACCCTGTCCACTTTCTCCAATAAACTGGTACGTTTCAACACCATCGCCTGTGTCTCGGTGTCGGAGGGCCCTGGAAATGTCACTTGGGGGGGCCTGCGGCAGGGCAACCTCCACAATTGCATTTAAACATATTTTAACTTCAGAGTTTGTTGAAACGCCGCTTTTTGGGGCTGGAATGATTACTTGGGTAGTTGAGTACATGGCCGTTCTGGACGGGATCAAAATAGTGGGCTTTCTCTGCAGTGGTTACAATTGGGGAGAGCTGCCCATGCCCTCCGGAAAGGGTTTATGATGGATGATGGACTCTGGATCAGGTGACATTTATTAAGATTAAATTATATCAAATGACATCGTCTGGGTGTTATATTGCTCATAGAATAGACGACATAGACAGGGATTAAATGGGAGGGAACCCAATCCTCCTAATACTGTTAACTTTGAGGACGCCCGTGAAATTCCCATTCTGAGCCGTAGTTTGAGAAACCTAAGTTCCACCAAATGGATTTTTCAGACAATCCATAAAAAAACAAGTATCATAACAATAATTATTGTGGCAGACACACCTGTCACACGTCACCGAGGGGCATTTTCAGGGCCCTCCGGCACAGAGACACAGGCAGAGATGTTGCAAACACCAGTTTATTATAGAGAGTGGACAGGTGGAACAAGCCGGGAGCAGATGGACACACGTCATGACGGAGGCTCTCCCTGTGAGTGTGTGTGTGTGTGTGTGTGGGAGGGGGGGGGTGAAAGGTGTCAATCGCCTCTTTTTAGCTCATTTACCCGGGGTTTAAAAAGCCGGGTTGAACCCGCTAACTTTGGTGTGAACGGTATGACACCTAAATAACTATGCAGAATACACTTACCCACCTTAACCTCAGAACAATCAAAGGCTGAGACGTATTTGCAAATTCTGCATCTCTGCCGCAGGAAGTGGAACGCAGCTCCCGGGCCTCAGTTGAAGCAGTTTGGACAGGTGAGCTGCAGGACACCTGAGCTCCCGCTGATGCTGCCAAGACACATCTGACACATCTGACAATCTCTCAGCGGAGTGACCAATATGCAAATAAATGAAGCAGCAGACAACAGCCATCGTTAAAAAAAAAAAAGAACCTCCACAATTACAGTGGCCTTATTTCCAGGAATATCTGTTCATCCGCTGTGAGTATTATTCACATGCTGATATGGCC
The DNA here is from genome assembly GCF_960531495.2 of Zeus faber. Classification (NCBI taxonomy): domain Eukaryota; kingdom Metazoa; phylum Chordata; class Actinopteri; order Zeiformes; family Zeidae; genus Zeus; species Zeus faber. The sequence continues at coordinate 48,249,243 of NC_137189.1, read as the reverse complement.
AAAGGCAGTTTGAGTGCACGAAAGCACCTAAACTGTAAGCGGGCTACAGAAGATATTTTCTATTGCCAAGGCTCTTCATGGACTCTCAATGTTTGTTATTTATTTTAATTTCCGCCCTCTGGGGAATCACACAAAGCGGCCATGACAGGCGGGCGCAGCGCTGCTCATCCAGGGTTTATTCCAGCTGCCGGGATGCATGGGGACGTCAAATATGAAAATAATATGAATCCATTATGGATGAATTTCAACATGAAGGAAAGAAGAGAGTGTGTGTGAGAGACAGAAGGAGAGGGAGAGAGAGAGAGAGAGAGAGAGAGACTGTAATGATTTGTCCACACCCGTCACCTAATTGTTTATTGTTTTTCTATTCTTTGGACTCGTGTGCTGCAGGAAGGGCTTTGTGCAAATCTTTAAGCCGTTGAAATCAATTGTCATTTTGTCTGGTCCTCAGCCCTGTGTGCTCTACTTTATGTGACTTTGTTATAACCAGCATGAAAAACAACATTTATTTATCCACCTGTTTATTTATTTTATCTCTTGATTCTTAAAATTCATTTGAGTTTTGGTGTTTTGGTGTTTTGGTGTTTGGCGCCAAACGTTTATTATGGAATATGAATCTTGAGAATTAACGTTACTGTAGGATGAGCCAATGAGGAGGCGGAGGTGAAACTGGTGGAATTAGGGTGGAGGTACACGCTGATGCTGTTGGAGGTGGAATATGTCATTGGTGGAAATGTGGAGGAAGTGGTAGGTGATACTGGTGGAGGTGTGGGGGGGGGGTGATTCTGGCGGAGATGGGGTGGAGGTGGAAGGTGATACAGGTGGAGATGAGCTGCTTACCCTTCTCACTAACTGCTTTGGGTTTCGTCTTAATGAAATTATGGGATGTAGTTTGTGGGGAGCTGGTTTCACTCTCATGGACATGAGACTCGGACTCTGTCCTTGTCACTAAGCATCACAATGACCGGGGACTCCAACATTAACACTTCTATCAGATTGGCTGATGTCTTCAATTGCTTAATTTGCTTCATTATCAATTGTTCCGATTTAATTATGCAGCATGCGCCTTTTCTATTTAACTGTGGAAGCTCTCAAACCTTTAATAATTACAGCTTTTAGTTTCCCCCGGGCGAGGCTCCGGTGGAAGTCCTGAGAGTATATTCAAATTAACTGTTAGTGAGCCGTCAGACTTTGTCCAGGAGAAATACTCTGTCGGTGGTTTTAAATAGAGCACATTAATCAGCAATACAACACAGATACATTACACACATATGTAGAGCAATACGAAGCAACGCTCTGTTTGACGAAGCATTATTACTTCATGTTAATTTATCTTGTGTCGCCAGTTTTTTAAGCTGACTTTCTCAAACAGCAAATCTCTGAACCACATTCAATCCCTTTATTTTCCACTCAAGGTTAGAGTCTGCTAGTTCCGTCATTTGTTTATTTGTCGACAGATTAAGCTCATTCCGCTGGATTGAAGTGGATGTAAACGCACACGCTAACCTGTGGCGGTCCTAACTCATGTCAGGGTCCATTCCCACATCTCCCAGAGAGAGTCAGGACCCCCAAAATCGTGTTTGAAGCATTTATTAGGCCTTAGGTCTTACAACACAGAATATACAGATGTTTTATCAGTGCGATGGCAACACGTTCAAAAAAGTAAACCATTGAGAAACGTACAGCTTCAAGCGACATGGGAATCATGTGTCCCTTACCTCCATAAAAGTCCATAAGATAGCCCTCACTTTTACCCATGGGCATCGTCCAGAGCAACCACTGGCGATAGGGAGAGACAGCACAAGGACCTTTGAGGGAAGGAACATGCCGGATGCAGTAAAATGTTGCACAAACCTTCCATACCACTTAAACACTCAACAGGGAAAAGTTGCCGTATTGAACCAAATCAATGTACATTACAAACATCTCTGTCGTCTCCGACAGATTTGATCGTCTGCAGAGCCGAACACATGACGCTCTGATGTTCGGCCGCTTTCACCTTCACGTTCGCTTTTCGTCCTGATTTTCAAATCATATCGTCTGGGACCTTTAAGGAACTGCAAATCAAACAGACAGGTGCACGGAAACTTGAACATAGTTAATAACTAATATTACACACATGACCTAACACAGGACCAGGCCTCGCTTGATGACTGATAGTCCAAAACTAGACTGACTGTTTGCTTCTCTCTCCATCTGTCTTTACGGTATTTTCCAAAGTGTGCAACACTTTTGCGCTATACTGTGTATTATACCTTCCTTCTCTCTTCTTTGACCATTTTGTGAATTAAACAAGTGCAAGGCTCAGAAAGGATTTTCATTTAAATGTCCTCCTGGGTTTTGTTCCAAATGCTCATTCATCTCCAGGGCTCGGTAAAAACCCAGGTCACTGAGGTTTTTGTTCATTTCAAGAAAGTTTTGCTTGAAATATTTCTGAGAAAAGGTTGACCCAGGGAAGGTTTTACCGGTCACCCTTTCCACAGTGGTGAGGGCAAAACTCAATATTTGACCTCGACATAGGGCTGTGCACTAATTAAACATTCTGTTCAGTTTGCGCTGGGTTCTCTGGCCTTGGGCCAAGCTGTCACACACTACAAACTCTGGATCAACAATAATACAAACTGAAAGAGTCTAATACTTAAATGCTAGCGACGTCAGGACCATTCAACCTATTATGTATCAGTAAAACATTAATTTTTTGAGTGGACCTGACATTTGGGCTCATTTAAGCACATTAAGTGGTTGACTGGATTGACTGGGTTCTCATGACGGGCCTGAAGTGGTGAACTTTGGCAAAGATATCATTATTTTTATCTTCACCTACAGTACTTACTTATTGAGGGGGCAACTGCCATTGTCTCTTGTCATAAAGGTGCAATCAGTAAGATTTGAAAATAGTAGCCACTAAAGGAAGCCACAGAAACTACACCCAGGTTGCCAAAGGTGATGCTCCTCCTCCACAAGCTTCAGCAGGAGGGTCCTGCAACGTGCTTGGAGCTGAATGTTCGGCCATTCTCGCACAAACGGGATACGTGTCGGGCGGGGCTCGTGTGGAGATTGACAGGTCTGCCGGGTTTGAGGGGGATTTCCTCCCGGGCTGCCTGTTTGGAGAGCTTGAAATCTCGGCAGCCGTCGAGAGAACAGTGACTGACTAGGATTGATCAACATTTGTGAACCCATGCAACTGTATCATGGTCAGTTTACGCAACGGGCAAATCAAATTCACTAAGTGTACCTTTACGCCTGACCTATGACTAAACAGATATTTGTATATATTATATTTTGGTCCCTTCATTGGCACCCTTTTTCCCCCTCTAATTTTGAACTGCTCCAGCCCAGGTGGAGGTGGGTGATTTATTGACATCCCGCTATAATAACAGGTTCAGAGGATTTATGCCATTCCACGGAGGATTTATACCATTCCACGGTGTCCACACCTCTGTGTTTACACTGTGAGCAGACTAGCAATGAGCCCGGCCACGCCAACAATGGCCGGGGATAATGTAACTACACATGATGGGACCTCCGCTATGCTCCTCTGAAGAGATGGAACAAGTAAGGCCCCACACAACGCCGGGCAAAGCAGGAGCGCTCTGGGCATCAAAGAATGTCATTAGAGGCTTGTTTGGGAGGAGAAAGAGAGAGAGAGAGGGAGAGAGAGAGAGAGAGAGAGAGAGAGAGAGAGAGAGAGCCATAGGTGAGAACGAGGGATAAAGAGAGCGGGCCAGGGGAGATACGGACAAAAGAGAGGAAAAACAGAGGAAGGCAGATAGAGCATTAGAAGGGATGCGAAGCGGAGGGGTGGGGGTGATAATGAGAAAAACAAAATGAACCACGGATAAAAGAAAAGGAGGAGGAAGAGGAGGAGGAAAATCGAGAGAGAGAGAGAGAGAGAGAGAGAGAAAGAGAGAGGTGGCTTGTGAGATAGAGAAAAGACGGCGAACACCGAAGCGAAAATGGTCAAAAGACAAATCTCAAACAACGGGACACGAATGAGACGGAAAGAAGAGAGCGGGACCTCAGAACTATTTTCTTTTTACATTTAGTCAAAATTCCCAGCCTTCTGGTTTGACGATAGGCTGTCTATGGAAGAAGTGAATGGGACTAATTCCTTCAAAAATGACACTTTTCTACAGTCTAAAATGATTGTCGTGCAATAACAACAGGGGCGTTAGCGTAGCGTTACGAAAATAAAGGAGTATCTATATTCCCAAGGTCCGATCCCAGGCCTCTAGTTCATTAACAGCCTAAGTATTAACATTACAAGGCCACATGCTAAACATTGGCAACATAAATAATTAATTCTTCATTTTCCAAATTTGTCGTCTACCAGGCTTCACTGTATGCCAAGAACGTACTATGGGATTATGCATTTTTGTTTGTCTGCCAGGGGTATGGACACTATTCTTCTTTTATTATGTTGAGGGAACATGGGGCTGTTCAGAAACATACTACCCTGGGAACCGAGGAACTTGGGAACATAGGACCCCTGAGAACATCCGGTCATTGGAAAATAGGATGAACCCACAAAATAATAGTTACGGATAGAAATTTAACGGATCCTTCGCCATTGAGAAGGAGAACATAGAGCGCTGGGAGCATAGGACCCTGGAAAATAGGGCCCTTGGAAACATAGGACCCTTTGAATATTGGACCATGGGAACACAGGGCCCTTCGAATGTAGGATCCTTGGGAACATAAGGCCCTGGGAACATTGGGCCCTTTGAACATAGGACCCTGGGAACATACAATAGACCCTTTAATCAAAGGACCCTTGGGAACATAGGGCTTTGGGAACATAGGACACTTGGTACCCTTTTTGAGGGAACATAGGATTGAGGGAACATGGGGCCCTGGGGACATATGACCCTTTGGAGCGAAGGACTTTTGGGAACAAAGGACCCTTGGGAACATGGGATCCTTGGAAACATAGAACCCTAGGAACATAGGAAGGACCCCAAAAATAATTATCTTGGATAGAAAGCAGCATTTGAATTGAATGGATCTAGTGGCATTTGCCATTGAAAAATCCAAGTTTTAAAGCGGACTCAAACTATTACTTATTAGTGTTACTTACTTTTCTATATAAAAGTTGTTATTGGGCCAAAGGTTTGTGAGGGTGATTGAAACATCTGATACAAGCAGTGGAGCTGAGTACAGACTGATTATCAGCAGGACGCATCGAGATTGATTGGAGAGATTGGATGCAGGCCAGATAATCATTACCAGAGATTGAATTATAATTTCCTGGATAATACGTGCCGCAATCGTTCATGATGACAAAATTAATTGATGGGTTTCTGCCTGTCGCATTTAATATCGCCCACACATATCATTATCACCAAGAGCGGAGATGCGAGTGAACTTCACGACCGTCCCATAAGACGTGTATTAATTTATTTGATCACTTCCAGGAAAAGGCTTCTGAGCAGAGGTTGCTGGTGCCAATCCCCAAACACGACGAGGAAAAACAGAGCAGGGGTAAGTGAAACAGCAAAATTCTCCCGTGGATAGCTTGAATACAACCCAGCCAAGCAGAACTTAGTAAGACTCCGATCGGATCAGCTGGTTTGGAAGTCCGACGCCATCATCTGAAACCAACTGGCTCAAAAGGAAACCCTGCATGTTGTCGAGATATTAACCATACGTCTCAAATTTCATTTCAACCGAGTTGATTGACTTTTTTTTATTGATTCTTTCTGTTCCCAGTTTTTGATTGGCAGCGGGTTGGATGAGACCGGCAGTGACACGTTTCCCCATTTTTCTTTCGTTCCAGTTCAGCTTCCAACAAACCCTCTGTTCTGATCCTGCAGCGCAGCTCTAGGGGCGTCTCGGCGTCTCACAACATGAAAATCAAGCAAGGAGAGGCTGAAGGAAAGAGCAGGCCGGTTTGAAACACCCAGAAAAACTGCATAAAAGAGCCTTTTATTTGCTGTGGATTTGCTCTATCAGGTCCAGGTCCAGTAGGAAGGTGGTGAGGTTGGAGACGCGATCCTTTGCTGGAAAGCTCACAAGTTCAATACACGGACTCTTGTGTTGTCAATCAGTACGTTTACATACTAAGTACATACTTCCCGGCCAATGCAACGTCCCCTTTATTACATTTCACTGCATATATGTATGAAAGTATGTATATGTATGTGACAAAAAAAATCTTGAGTAAAATTAAAATAAAATTACCTAGATCTAAAACAAAAAAAAAACCACTGCCCACTGATCATGGGCGTAACCAAAGAAAGTACATTCTTCGAGGATCGAGCTTTTTTAACAAATATGCTCCATAATATATTTTTTTGGAATGGAATAATTTGAAAATATCCAGCTAATTAATCTGATTGAGCGTGAATAGCGTTTCATCATCACTCCAGGAGACTGTCGCCATGGAAACATGCTCTGGTCCATCTGTTTCCAGGGTTAAATGCACGTGGCACAAATGTCTTTGATGACTTTTTGATGCAGAATGAACACGCCATCAACAATATGGATGGAAGGTTGAGTGGAATATCATTAAATAATCTCCGTCTGTCAATCAGAGGCACCGGATTTTTTAGGGTCCGATATCACCAATACAGTGTTGACATGACAGTTGCAATATTGGGAATATTGCCTTGACTGGAATCAAATCAGAACTTAAGTGGTTAATGTAAACGCACTGAATGTCAACAAACATAAACACACACAATCTGCCGCTCGCTGGTGTATTTCCCCTGATTCAATTCATCAGGCTGATGAGCTGAGGAATCCCAAGGGGGGATTAAAAGTAGAAATCGTAAAGTTATGACCAGAAGACAGAAGTCCGTCGATCGCTGCTCTTCCTTATCTCCCTCGCGAAAACAAATTAGCGGCTTCTGTATCAATAAGTGCCTTTGTCACATCACGCGCCGCATGGACTCGCAGCGCTCCTGTAATTTTCGGGATGTTTCAAGGGACTAAGTGCCCCCGGGTGACAGGCTGGCGTTTAGGGACTCCTCATGTTGCTTTCATAAAAGTCCAATGCATTGATTTATTTCAAAGGCAAAAGGAAATGACTGTCTAGTAGGTTGTGCGTGTGTGTGTGTGTGTGTGTGTGTGTGTGAGTGTGTGTGTGTGTGTGTGTGTGTGTGTGTGTGTGTACATTTTGGGTCGGTGATCTGAGGGTTGAGGATGTCGATTTCTGTCTTCTCGGTGTGTGTGTGCTGTCCCGATTAAAAAATCACAGTGTGCAGACATTTAGAAGTGAAATATTCATATCGCTCGCCAAAAAAATAACCAAATAAAACATCCAAATTAATTGTACGTCAGATGACAGACTATTAACAATCACATGCTAGTAAATATAATGTCACAGCAACACCACTTTTCCCTCCCACATGGCCCTAAACATTGTCTGCCCGTCTTCTCCCGGACCAGTTCCGTGGGGGGAGTTGAGGGAGTTCTCTCTGAACAGGAACAGCTTTGAAATTCTTCTTAATCTCTGTCAAGAGGAGGCACTGTCATACGTTCCCGGCTTGTCTCAGGGTCAGAGGGTCAGGGCTCAGGCGTTTAGTGGGTCAGAGGGTCAGGGGGTCAGAGCGTCAGCGGGTCTGATGGTCAGAGCATCAGAAGGTCAGAGGGTCAGGGGTCAGGGGTTTAGTGGGTCAGAGGGTCAGGGGGTCAGAGCGTCAGCAAGTCAGAGGGTCAGGGGTCAGGGGTTTAGAGGGTCAGGGGGTCAGGGGGTCAAGTGTTTAGAGGGTCAGAGGGTCAGGGGGTCAGGGGTTTTGAGGGTCAATGGTCAGGGGTTTAGAGGGTCAGGGAGTCAGGGGGTCAGGGGTTTAGATGGTCAGAGGTTCAGAAGGTCAGAGGGTCAGGGGGTCAGGGGGTCAGAGGGTCAGGGAGTCAGGGTTGCCTTAGTCAAAGAGGTTGCAGCGGTAGTCGTTGCGACGACCAACAATCCCTAAAATGACGCAATCGCACCAGCCGTGACGGCGCTGGGGATCTATACACCGTTATGTTTTCCAGCCAACCTTTGTCCGGGGCTGACGCGGCGTCCTCACCGATGCACCACCCGACAAGTTGTAAACGAAAAGTCACATGGACTGAGTAGCAAGCGAGCGCGCTGAGTGGACAGTTTCAACGACCTCGTTCTGTCCCATTCATATCTTTGCTGTTGTCGACTGTTCATTTTCTAGAGAGCTTCTCTACGTTCCCTTCTCACTTTACCTGCCGCCCAAGTTTTCGACACATTCTATGTCTTTGCTTCCCCCTCCGGACGTTGTCTCATGAATCGTCACATATCGACTGCCAAATTCGCGCATTTACATCTTGGTACATTTGTCGCATCTTTGGAGGGTGCAGGGGGGGGGCGCCTAGAGGGGGAGTAGAGTCGACACCCCTGTCCCTCCTTTCCAGATGAACACGAGACTGATTTCCACGTCGGGGGATTTGATGTTCGTCTGGGAGGTCATCATGCGTCCCCCGAATGGATACCCTCGGTAATAACGGCTTAGAAACAACTGACGGTGAGCGGCTTGTCCGTGTCACGTGGTCCTTCTTCCTGTATCTTCAGGTCGACATCTCGGCTCCTCACAGCCCTGAGGAGCCGACCCCCGAGACAGCACATGTTCGATACCACACCGTTTGTGACCTTTGAACTACCCGTGTCAAATGTCCACCGCCGCCATCAGTGAACACAGTGAGCATCACAAGCGAAATTCAAACGACTGATAAAGAATGAAAGACTACATGTATTTTTTCCCGTCGGTAGCTTATCTTTCCATGCTCGTGAAGCAGCGACGGCACACTCAGCCCTGAGGCTCTGGATGGGCCGCACAGCGTCTCCAAAAGCCCCAGAAACTTCCTTCAACAAGTTCATGCGTCGGATCAGGAAGGCGAGTCGTCGTGTTTTTTTTGGCCAGAAACGTCCACAAAGGACCGACCTGGATGCGGGGGGGGGGGGGGGGGGGGGTGTTCTCTCTTTCTATCTCCAAAATAGAGACTTCCTGTTTCGTTGACCCCCCCGTTCAGGATGCAGAAGGTTTGAACTTGAAAGGCAGGTTGCAATAGAAACCCAATGGAAACACACAGACCAGTCCCCCCCCCCCACCCCAAAACAAAACAAAAAAGAAAACAGGGTCATGTTTCACAGAGCCACTGCTGAGCGCGGGCCGTTGCCGTTGGTGACGGGCACCACCACCAGGGCGGCGACGGGCGTGGCCTTCTTGATGGAGGTGAGGCGGATGTGGGAGGTGCTCTGCAGGTAGCTGGCCTGGCGCTGGGGCCGCGGACCCCGACCGCAACGCAGCTGACTGAGAAGGAAGGAACAGAACCAGATCATCTAGAACCCAACATGACCGCATCAGCTAGAACCGGACAGTACCAGGTCATGTGGACCCGTACAGAACCAGGTCATCTGGAACCATACAGAACCAGGTCAGAGGCCATATGAATTTAGAGGTGAATAGAACTAGACAATCTAGAACTGAACGGACTCAGATAAATCTAGAACCGAACAGAACCAGATAATCTAAAAGGGAATAGAACTGGATAATCGAGAACTAAACCGAACCGGATCATCAAGAACTGGATGGAATTAGATAATCTAGAACTGGACACAACCACATCATCTCGAGCTGGACAGAACCAGATCATTTAGAACTGGGCGGAACCAGATCAATCTAGAACTAAACAAATCAGATCAATCTAGAAACTAACAGAACCAGATCATCTAGAACTGTACAGAACCAGATATTCTAGTACCATACAGAACCAGATCATCTAGAAGCGGGCAGAACCAGATCATCTAGAACTGGGCAACACCAGATCAATCTAGAACTAAAAGAACCAGATCAATCTAGAACTGGACAGAACCATATCTTTCTAGAAAACCAACGGATAAAGTCATCTAGAGTTGGACAGAACCATATCATCTAGAACTGGGTGGAACCAGATCAATCAAGAACCAGACAAATCATATCAACCTAGAAACAAACAGAACCAGAGCGTCTAGAACTGTACGGAACCAGATCAATCTAGAAACAAACAACCAGATCAAACCTGAAACTAACAGAACCAGATCATCTAGCACCGTACAGAACCAGATGAATCTAGAAACAAACAGAACCAGTTGATCTAGAATTGCACAGAACCAGATAGTCTAGAACCATACAGAACCAGCTCAATCTAGAAACGAACAGAACCAGATCAAACTAGAAACTAACAGAACCAGATCAATCTCAAAATGAACAGAACCAGATCATCTAGAACCATATTGAACCGGATCAATCTAGAAACAAACAGAACCTGTCATCTAGAGCTGGCCAGAAACAGATAATCTAGATCTGTGCGGAACCAGATCAATCGCAAACTAAACAAATGAGATCAATCTAGAAACGAACCGAACCAATCATCTATAACTGAACAGAGCCAGATCATCTAGAACCATACAGAATCAGATCATATAGAATTGGGCAGTACCAGATCAATCTAGAACTAAAGGAACTAGATCAATCTAGAACCAGACAGAACCAGATCCATCTCGACCCGTAAGCAGGTTGTGTCTGTAATATAAAGTAATATTTAAAGGTCTTGTTTTCCTGCAGTCCTGTCTGTTTTGAACGCCCAGACATTAGTTTTGGCTCTGATGTCATAACACGTCCTTAGATGTAATACATGTTTGCTCTAATCACCGTTCATTGACAAGAAAATGAACATTGAATAAAAAGGACGGAAACTGGCGGCTTTTCTCCGGTGTGTTCGCTTGATATGAATTGACAGACTGAAATTTGAGTGTCAGAGTGAAGGTTTCCCAATGAGGTGAACCCAGTCAGACAGATTAATTCTGGCCAATTAAGCAAAATAAATCCTTCTGCTTTGGTTTAATGGACATCAGGATTTGTCGGCAAACATGAACAAAGCGGAGGCGCGAAGCCGCAGACAGCCGACAGACTGAACCAGACAGAAAATAAGTACCCGGAGGGGCTTTTTCTATTGCTTCCAAGGCGACATAATGAAGAAAATAAGTCCTGAATGTTTAGCAGGAAATGACCGCACTCAGAGGGAGATTCACTAAATGCCGAGGCGATGATTGCTTCATTTTGCGGCGAGCTGATGGACTCGATTCACCGCGCTGAATGAGGAATCCTCCTCCTCCTCCCTGAAAGATAAATCTATTTCTGAGTGCTCACAGCTCCACCATTGATTAGCCTCCTGGAAAGTTTTGAAAAGTATATCACTGCAATTTCCCTCTTCCATGTTCAAGGAGCACAACATTAGCAGCCGTTATCACGTTGAGTGGAGCTGTGGTTTTCACAACACCCTCCCTGCTTGTCTCCCAGATAAAAACCTGTTATCTCCCCAGTCTATGGATATGCAGTACAGTATATGTATTTTTAATAAAGCTGTGCATATAATTATGTTTTTCAGGGTTTTATTGAATCTTTTGCTCATCCACAAATCAGCTAATTTGACTCGATCCGCGTGAACATAAGATACTAGAAACCCCAAGTTGCGTGGCTTCCTACTGGCAACCTGCTGTAGCAAACGGAACTCTCTGGATGTACTGAACTGCAAAAAATCATTTAAAGTAAAATGTGACACTTCTGTTATTCAAAACATGTTCAACATGTTCAATAAATACACTAAGAAATACACCGATCAGCCACAACATTAAAACCAGTGACAGGTGAAGTGAAAAACATTGATCATCTGGTTCTAATGACACCTGTCAAGGGGTGGGATTTATTATTATTATATATATATTGTTATATATTATTATTATATAAGGGATATATTATGCAGCAAGTGAACAGTCAGTTGTTGTGGAAGTTTGTGTGTTGGAAGCAGAAAAAATGGGCGTAGTAAGTATCTGAGCCACTTTGACAAGGAGCACATTGTGATGCTTGACGACTGGATCACAGCATCTCCAAAACCACAGGTCTTGTGGGCTGTTCCCGCTCTGCAGTGGTTACTACCTGCCAAAAATGCTCCAAGGAAGGACGACCGGTGAACCGGTGACAGGCTCATGGACGCCCAAGGCTCAGTGATGCACGTGGGGAGTCAAGTCCAGCCCATCTGGTTCAATCCCACAGTAGAACTACTGTAGCACTAATTGGTGAAAAGGTGAATGTGCTATGATACAAAGGTGTAGAACACACAGTGCATGGCAGCTTGCTGCATATGGGAGCGCTCACAGTGTCCATGCTGACCCCTGTCCACCCCTGAAAGCACCTACAATGGATACGTGAGCGTCAGAGCTGGACCATGGAGCAATGGAAGAAGGTGACCCGGTCTGATAAATCACCTTTTCTTCTACATCATGTGGATGGGTGGGGTTAGGGTCCAATCCAATGGAGCATCTGTGGGATGTGCTGGAACAATAAACCCGATCCATGGGGGCCCCATACCGCAACTTCAAAGGCCTTAAAGGATCTGCTGTTAACGTCTTGTGCCAAATACCACAGGACACCTTCAGAGTCTGGTGGAGTTCATGCCTCGACGGGTCAGAGCTGTTTTGATGGCACGAGTGGGCGCTACACAATATTAATGTTATTAGTGCTGGTTTTAATGTTGTGGCTGATCGGTGTATGTGACAGTAATGGTTGAGTTTCCTGTTTTTCCCATTTATCTTCTATCGTTTGCTCCATTGCACTGCATTTAATTGCAGTGGGAAGCGGTTAGTTTCTCAACAGTAAAGCGTTCAGCCAGGTCATGGTATGAACGTTTGGAAATGATGAGAACCAACTTCTAATAAGGCCTGGATTTAAAAGTGGTGCGTGAAGAGTTTAATTTGGACCTACAGGACTGACGCTCTCTGTGCACTGCGGTTGCTCGTTGCAGTGTATTCTAACTAGTTGGCGCTGGGATGAAGAACTCTCTTGGTCGGCTTGAAAAGGTGTCTTTGCGTGTTTGCAGTTACATCTACGGCCACCGGTGTGCCTTTAAAAACTCAACGTCGTGGACGAAACTGCGTCGGGGGGGGCGCCCACCTGTTGAAGTGCCGCCGGAAGCTGTCGCTGAGGAGGTAGAGGGCGAAGGGGTTGACGCAGGAGGAGGAGAAGCTGAGGACTCGGGCCAGCAGAGTGATCACCAGGTGGGCCAGCGACACGTCCATCTGCTGGTAGTTGAAGGAGCGGTACATGTACAGCACGTGGTTGGGGAACCAGCACAGGGCGAACAGGCCCACGAACACCAGCACGATCTTGGCCAAGCGCTTCCTGGTCTCCATCTGTCGGAGGGATGGGCGAATGGGGGGTGGGGTTAGATGGCGGGTGAGAGAAAAAGGGACCTGCCTGAAGAAGAAACACTTTAGAAATCCTGTAGGATGTCCTACTGTAAAGTATAGTTATCCCAATCTAGAGGATCCTAGAGGAACACCATAGAGGACACAACCTATTATACTTTACAATATGATTTACAACAGAACATTGTAGGAATCCCGTAAGATCCCATAGGAATTCTAAAGTATTTATTTTTTGCGTCTCTTTTATTATCAATGCAGAAATAGTACGTACTACAACAATGATGCAAGGCCAAGACATCATGGCTGCTGTAGGAACAGATAAAACCCAAACAAACAGAAAAACACGAGAATAACCAGTGTAGGTGTGGCACAGATGTGCATGTTGAAAGTGGAAAGTGTGACTGTTGCTGATAAGTGTTCTTCTAAGAGCCTTTGAATGGGATTCCTGACAAAATATAAAGAAAATATCCAGATGAAGTGAAGCCTTACAATCAATGCTGAGGAATCCGCCATTCATCAGTATCAGTAGTAAAAACAGTATATGATCCCAATACTGACAGAATACTGACTGATTCCATCAACATTCTGTGTGTTAGTGGTGTAAGAATACACACACTACGTTTAGTTCACCTGCGTACGGAATAAATTGCAGTTTTGCTTTGGCATTTACCTCTTTTTTTTTTCTCCCTGGATGTCAATCACTTTTTCAGCCTGGACGAACCAGAGTCAGAAGTCCTTGCATTGTTCTCGTCTCCCATTTGGGAACGTTGGGGTTTCCCGGTGAACTGCATTAACGATTGTATGTGTTTATCAGCATTTTTTAATTGCAGAGCGGCGCCTCGATGGAAACACCTAAAAGCGGCTCATCGGCTGTCGTTTGCAATTTGTTTCCGATTCGAATGAATGAAAAACAATTGGAATTTATTCATTGATTTCTTTGTTAATTACCGCGCCCAAAACAAAACAAAACAAGCCCCTGACCTTGGCTGCGACCTTCACGCTGAACTGTGAGTTGTGTGTACGATGTGTGTACGCGGGGTGTATTTGTGCGTCTCCGGGCAGAGGGACTAGAGATCACCCGCATCCCAATCGTGGCTTTCGATTCTTTAATCCTGGGAGTGCAGGGGCGGGCTGGAGGAGAGTGTGTATTGTGTGCGTGTGTGTGTGTGTGTGTGTGCGTGTGTGTGTGTGTGTGTGCATGCGTGTGTGTTGGGGATGTGGGATGAGGAATCAAAAATAATACAAAAATAAGATGAAAATAAAGGAGGTCTCCCACACAGGGAAGCACAGGAAGACGCTGCCAGCTGCATTCAGCGTGGGTCAGTTTGAAAAGAGTGGAAGAGTGATGGAGAGGGTGGGGAGAGGGGGAGGGAATTGATATGATTTACTCTCATTCAGTTTGGTTGAGTTGATCAACCTGCAGAGTGGACGGTCCCCACCGCGGAGGACACACCATAATACGGAAGGTCAGACGTGACGCTAGAATCAAAGGGCTCCATCCCTTTTCTACCTCTCCTTCTTTGACAGCGGTTTAACAGAGAAAACAGTGTGAAAATAAAAGGGTTGACAGGGGGAGCGAGGGGACAGATGGAGAGAGAGGAGGAGACGGGCGGGGAGGAGGGAGGAGGGAGGGATGCAAAACAGCAGGTGGGAGAAAATCCCACGAAAGGAGGAGAAGACAAAGTAGATCAGGAATGAAGGACAGGGGGCGATCCAGTGATGATAGGACTTGTTGACTTATTGACTTGTTGACTTATTTTGGCTGCTGGAGAGAGAGAGAGAGGGGGGGGGGAGTGAAGGAGAGAAAGCGAGGAACTGAGGGAGGGAAAGCGATGGAGAGAGAAGGATTTAGTTAGAGAGAGAGAGAGAGAGAGAGAGGGATATTGATGATTGGTGGCAGGTAAAAAGGTTAGCTATATTAATCACATCCACTGCATGTAGGTCATCCTTCTCCACAAGTTAGAGATATACATTTAGACACACACACACACACACACACAGAAACACACATACATACAAATGCAGAAATACACAAACACAAACCTATTCATACAAAGGTCATTCTTTCTAAGTGCTGCATTGTGTACACAAGACCTTATAAAATGGCCCCCGGACACACACACACACACACACACACACGCACGCACGCACGCACGCACACACTGCATACAATGGAACCCTGCGATTTATCATCTGTCGCCCACAGAGCAGCCGTTCTGCGTTCTGCAACCAGAAGTGATAAATTCTACACGAAGGCAGGAAAGCTGCCCCCTCCCAGACAAACTAGAATGATGACCGCTTTTACATCGGCTCAACGAGGGCGGCTATCGCGGTGAGTCGTTCGGGAGGGAGACCCGAGTCTTCGCGGATCCAGAAACGGAGTGTCATTTACCACAAAAGACAATCGGTTTTTTGAGGATGTGCCGCGTTGATGTGGTCGAGCTCCGGTCCTCAGCTCGGAAACAGATTGTTAATTGAAAATATTTTCTGTGTATATAATATATAATATTTCCATCATTCTCATCCAATTTCCCCCTTTTAATAGATAGATTCACTATTTAGTCAAATATTTAAAATGCACTTTTTTCCAATGCAGTACATACACAACACAATAGGCTTTGCGGGACTGATGGGTGCGAGCTCTGTGGGTAGGGATGTGCCGGGCGGCTGCAATCTTGCCCGTCGCGCTCCTGCCCCAACATGCTTCTCGTGCGTCCTGAAATTGAATACCACGTTCTGAATACAGAAACACCGACGATGCGGTAGAAACACAACAGTTTATTGTAGCGAGGGGTCTATGTGGAACGAGCCTTGGAGCAGATGAGCAGCATGTCATGACAAAGGCTCCACTCCTGAGTGTGTGGGGATGGGGGTTTTACCTGTTACTCATTGATTAGTCTAACAAATAACAGGTGTACAGCCACACTGATCCATGGCCCCAATTACCTAGACCAGGGGTCAGGAACCATTTTGACTGAGAATATTTCCTTGTGAGCCAAATAATATTTGATAAAATGTATTGCAACTTAATGCCTGCATTCTTTTCAGTCAGGTATACATTTTTTACGTATAACACATCTCTGAGTACTTCAAAAGTATAATAATTTTCTCTTTATTCTTCTTAATAATATTGTTGTTGTACTGTAGCTAACCAATAATAAATGAAATACTTTTTACCATTAATGCGACTTGTGGTGCTGCTTGGTTTTGCTGGTGGCCTTGTAGTCTGCTTCATACGTAGTGAGGTTGAGCTTCATGCTGCGTTGAGGCTTCCATCAGTTCAATGTGAGCGTAGCTTGCTCTTAATGTTTCTCAGAAGCCAGAAAGACTGCTCACATGCGTATGTAGAGCCAAACATGCTCAATACGGCAACACTCCACGCTGCATTGTGTGCTATGTGACGGGAAGCTCTTTCCAAGTTTTAAGAATCAACTGGTCTTCAGGTTGAAGTTCAAGTTCAAGAAATTATTTGTCACATACATATTGAAGTTTTTTCCATTTCTGTCTACTTGTGTTCAGCTGATTGCTCCGACTGGAGGCAGAGAGTTTTCTTAATGTTTCTCTGTCTTACAGAGGGGATTGGCACATGGGCTGGTAAGCAGCCCAGCAGTGGAACACCATTCCTCCTGTGCCCAAGAGGATCATTATGACTCACAATTATTATAATAATCCTCAGTGATGTATATAATTGTGGCCTGCGTGCCACATGTTGAAATGAACAATGAAATGAACTCTGGCCATGTGGGCGCCCCCGGCCAGAAAGACTCCGTCTCCCTCCCTAAAGTCTCACCTGTGGCAGATTCTCCCACAAGTGGCGCCTGAGCAGAGACCCGGCAGGACGCCAAGTAAAAGGCGCCCCGGAGTCTTTCTGTGGTCCGCAGCCGGTGCTTGACTACGCCCCTTTGTCCACCACGTTTATATTTTGAATTTTATTTTCAAAATTGTAATTTCTCTTACCTGTTTTACTTTAAAATGACACAGAATAATTATTCATGACTTGTTGTGAAAAATGCTTGCTCAAAATTGTCTGCAAGATATTTGTCTTATACATACCTTATACAGGTATGTATAAGAATATACCGTCATCGAGAGCCATAATTGGCTCGTGAGCCATAGGTTCCCGACCACTGACCTAGACCCAGGACAGGTGTGGCTGCTCAAACCCCACCACCCCCACACCACAGACTCATATTAGCTTAGAACACATACACTCGCACACAAATCTTACTCCAAACAGCACTCCACCATACCAGGGTCTGTGGGGCAGGAGGGGTGCCAGTGATTCGGGTTCAACATGCTTGGAGGACTTGCACCGCACGGCCCGGAATTTTAACCACAATTACCAACAGCACACATCGAGGGCTTTCTGGGATGAGAGGGACGCTGGTGGATTGAAATCAGTTGATCTGTGGGTGTCGGCAGCGGGGGCTGACATCCAGGCGCCGACTGCTCTGCGGCAGCCTGTGGTTGCGGCATGGTAAGCCTCACCTTTGCGCAGAGTGCTGGTGGGCAGTCTGTTTCTGGCGGGTGCGTCTTATGCCTGCACGTGGGGGTGGGTTGTATGTCTGCACGTCAGGAATGCAGGGTATCCTTGCAGGGAGTGCGAGGAGACCCTCTGCAGGCCCCCGGCTTCTCTGGGGGCTGGGGGGTCTTCTAGGGCTGCAGGTCATGGGGCTTGGGGCTTTCCTGATTTTCCTGGTCCTGTGGTCGTGAAATGCTCATACAGCTGTTTGACTCGGGGGTGGCTTTAGGGCCTTTTCCTCTGCTTGGAGGTGCAACAATATAATCCTCACCTCATACACCAGAACCAATTGGAACAAGTTCCACACACTCACCAGTGGACACATCACACGCACACACATCACACGCACAAACGCACACACGCCCACACATCACGCTCACACACACACAGACACACACACAGACACACACACACACACACAATCATTTGCCTCCATAACAATGACAGGAAGAGGCCACGTGCCCAATTGCTATTCCAGTTTTCCTGGACTTAATTAACTCTGTTTTTTCAATACATGTTGTCATGTGTGAACATGGTTCTCCAAAGAGGGGGATTGGTGGTGGTTCTGTGTATCAAAAAGCTGTGCTCTTGTCATCCTGCAGGTCATCCACAGGACAGAGTTATTGCAGTAGTTCTTATTAATTAAAGAGTGAATGTAGAGTTGCATTGCAGGTTGAGAAGTTGAACTCCACTTGCAGACTAATTTTGTCCTCAATGGCACAAATGTGACCAACCGCAGGTTTTAGGTACATTTGGTACCCTTTCACTTTTTTATATTTTCACATCATTTGAAAGTGGAGAATCTGAGCTTCAAATCAAGATGTCACTTGCGCGAATCAAGCAAATATGTTTAGAGCTATGGCCTGTTAATTACGAGGGTGCAGCAAACTGTGCTTCAGAGATTATCACCCTCAAAGTTTCTCCCACACTTGGATCCATCCAGCCAACTCCCAGAATGCAAATATATCAATATATAATATATCAACCTCGGTGTGTCATTAAATATATAAATGTGCGTATGCCAAATATCTTCAAAGGAGTTATAATGTGGGGTAACCCTAACCCTACCCCAGCCAGCATGGAGTTGTACACCTCCCTCTCCGAGCACACAACTGTAGATATTTCTCTTACTTCCTCAACTTGGCACATTTCACAGCCCTCTGGCAGACTGGCACTTCTGTAGACCTTGAAAAGAACAGTAAACGATACTATTGTAAAATAAAAAATAAAAAAAGCCTACACTTTCTTTCCCAGCACAGGAAAAACATAATTTGATAGGAGAAAAGAAAATTAAGTTGTAGATAGAGATGCTGCTGCCAGTCTGCTTTGTTAAGGCTGCGACCATGTAGCGTGATCTATACTGTATATACAATCAGGATCCAGTTTCTTTGTATATGATTCCTGGCCAAGCCTGCCATTTTCTTTTCGCCCCCGGCTGCATTTGCAGGTAAACTTAACAATCTTGTCCATTACTACCTGTTCATAATCTGCATCACCAACCTCAACGGACTTCATCACATCATCAACTTCTTCCGTTGTAATAACAATGGGCATGTCGTTCATCTCCTCTGTTGGTTCTTGAAAATATTCAGTTTCATCATCACATTCAGATTGAAATCCGCCATTTGAATTGTTCTCCAAGTCCGGGATAATGCCGATATCAAATTCAGTCACATTGTGACTTCACATCACATGGCAAATGGAGAATGATCTTCACCTGGACGGTCGCTATAAAGGAACGATTAATCGGCATGCTGTTCTGCGTCTTGATAAGTGAGCTATGTTTAACCATGTAATCTAAAGGAAATATTTAATTAGACAGTTTAACATTTATCTACTATTTATAAATCAAACCCGTTTTTTAAAATATGTTGAGAGATTAAAAAAAAACCCACAAAGGAACAGGAATCTGGAAAAATCGAATTTTCCTTCCAGAAAGCTTTTTTAACTAATTTGGCAGCTTGTGGAGATTTTAGAAACGCAGAACCATTCGGGAATCGGTGCGGTGGGATATAAATACATCGTGCTGTATGCTCAGCATGATGACAGCACGGGTTAACCAACATTTTTTTTAAAGAAAACAACAAACATTTTTAAAATAAAAACTATATCAGGTAAAAAAAAACTCAACACCAGCATCCATGGATTTGGGAGCATCCAAGCTTTCGGCCACAGGATAAACTTTGATGGACATTGAGATGGACATGATTTATGAGCGAAATAAATATGAAAGCTTCAAATGACAACCTTCAGCAGCAAACTGGGACAAACTCCAGATTCCAGTGTGGCGTCGGGGAGCGTTGCATCCTGAGAGCTGGAGATTTGTGGCTGCGGTGATCAGATGGATTTGGCCTCGTTCCCTCGTCCTCTTAAGCGCCTGGAGCTCCAGCTCACACCTCATCCCGGCAGCCGGGTTAGAACTACACGCTCTACTACTTTGAGCACGCATGTGCATTTGTTGTGGTTGCATCTGAATAGTAGCAGTCATGTAGATTCTTGCATGTCTTTGTGTCACCAGCAGTAGTGGAAAAAATTGTAAAGCGTAGAAGTAGAGATATCTAACTAAAAAAGACAAAAGGAAAAAGTGAAGGTCACTCATTTGAATACCACTTGAGTAAAAGTCGTTATTTTTTCTTGCTATGAGCTTTGTTTTCTTTTTTTATTCTGGTTGCAAATATTTTGGAAAGACCAATCTTGTACTCTGACATAAGAAAACATGTTGTTGTAAACAAGGACCTGATGGTGTTGTTCTCCATCAGTCGTAGCAGGTGCAGGCGGGGCAGCATCACCTGGAGGAGGCTGTGGCTGCTCGGGTTGTCTCTCTGGGACACACCTGTGCTTGTTCAGTAGTAAGGGCACAAAAATGAAACTGAACACATCCAGGTTGCCAGGTGTCCATGGCCAACACGGCCATCCCCCATAAAAACCAACCCGCTTGAACACTTGTAATGTAGCCCAATTCCGCGGGAAAACCGTAGACCTGGCAACTCTGAACACAGGCTTAAGAGTGTTCATTTACACTCGGCTCGCTGCTCGATATGACCCTTGTTTCACAACATGAACCTGGGGAGAACTGGCTTTTCTAACATCATTGGCGACCATTTTTCCTCCATTTTTATTTTGGATGTTCAGGGGGAAATGTATAGGGACAAAATATTTTTACTTTCACCATTACCAATAAGAAATCTGTCAGAGATGACACAGTTTGATGCCATTGACAATAAAAATCTTGAGGAAACTCAGCCCCTGCTGATTCCTGTAGTTAACAGCTTGACCCTCGATTTGGGGCTTTCTACATGTTCTCCTCATGTTTGCATGAATTTCCTCCTTCTCCTCCTCCTGCCATGTGCCCCTGACCAAAGCATTGGCTCCAGAACTGGAGTTGGTCCCCGGGCAGCGTACGATGGCTGCACACTGCTCCTGAATGATTAGGATGGGTTAAATGCAGAACACAAATTCCCCATGGAGATTAATAAAATAATTGTTCTCCACCTTATATAAACTACTTTGATGTGTATGAAAAGTGCATGAAAGTGTATGACATGGGCTATCCAAATAAACTTGCCTTGTGTGAGAATCTCGATCGCAAATCTGAGAATCTTAAGTTTCGTGGATGACAGATGTCAGCGGTGTGTCCCGTTGGACTGCTTTGCGCCTCACCCCGATGCCTCCATGCAGCCACCCGGGAGGCAGCACTTCCAGCTCCTATTACGCCCCCACTGGGAGGCAGCTCTTATCTGATCCGGCTGACTGAGCACCGTGGGACTGTGCATTGTCACCAGAACTATAGATTCAGTCCGGATGCAGCTTAGAACTCTGACAAATAACTACATTTTTCCTAAAGTTCCGTCCTGTGATGTTCAAAGATAATAATATCAAATAGTGCGATGTTGAGGAGGAATGCTGCAGTAAACTCCAGTGGCATTCTGTCATTGCTGAAGTTGTACTTCATGTATTAAAGGAAAACTCTGTACTTTTTTAGACTTATTTTCCGTCACTTATTTTAAGTGATTGGCATCAGAAACCCTTAAAATGCACTCTTGACTCTTGCCGTGCCCCGCGGCAATCACGTCGTCGCAGAACACTGTTGTGATTGCCCCATTGCCTGTTCTTATAAAAATACCAGTTTTCCTTTTATCCTGCATCCACCCTGCTCTTTGTTACATGCAGACGTAGCCGGTGCAGAGGTCCGACTCATATTGTATCTGCATTTACTCTGCATCTGCTACAGACGACTCTTGAAATTTTACAGCTGAAAAACCAAAATGGCCAAGCAATTTGCCGGATGCCTTCCAGACAAATAGACAATTTAAAAAACAAACAAGAAAAATAAAAGCCTCGCTGGATATGAATTCATAAAAAAAACGTGGTTAAAGGGCAATGCAACAGTGAAGACAAAACAAAACGGTTATTGAAAAAAAACTGTGTTTTACCCAAGACACACAAATATAAGGATGATAATTTAAGAAATGTGCTCCTCTCACACACGTTGAAACACACACTTTTCCACCAGTTTACTTCGAGCGCCCGATCAACGGGTTTGAGAGGAAATGAAAAAAATACGTCATGAAACATCGTGAAAAAATATGAGATTTAAACATGAAAAGATGATCAAATGGATTCTGACACATACACACACACACACACACACACACGCACGCACATACACACACACATGTGCCGGGGGGGGGGGTAGAATTATGACTCATACACACGAGACACCTAAATACACACAAGTGATCTCACTTGAAATCACACACACACACACATACACAGACACACACACACACACGTCAGCATGCAGGAAAGCTGTGATTTGACACCGATGGCTGTAAATAAACATCTGCTGAGGAACAGTGTTGCTGCTCCAATAATTGTCAAGATTTTCATAGCGAAAGAATCCTTCTGGGCGGGTCTCTAATTTCACAAAGAGGGGTTAAAATGAAGTCGACATGGGATGTAATCACTGACAATAAAGTCAATCAATCAATTTGCACTTCCAAACGGCAAATCAATTTGCCGTTTGGAAGTGCACAATAATCACACTTAATATTCAGTCTTATTCAGACATGACCGGCTCGTCCTAACCCCGCTGTGTAAATACCATGAAGCACATTCAGTGATCATCCTTTCAGACTCACACTTTTCTTGACTGCAGTAATGATCTTTTGTGGACACTGCATGTACTTTGCATTGAACACTGTTTAATGCTACCAAATATGTACTGCTATAGGGACCAATTTCAAGATGGTGCCCAAGTCAACAGACTTCTGCTCAAGGTCAAGTCAAGTCCAGTTTATTCATATAGCCATTATTCACAGTTCAGTCTCAAAGGGCTTCACGAGCATCACATTTTACATAGAAACTAACATGGCCCCAAAGCCTTAACCTCCCCGGGCAAGGAAGAACCACTTTGGGAAAAAATTTGAAGAAACCTTGAGAAAGGGTGATAGAAGGTAGAATTCCCCTCCCGGGACAGCAGTGTAAGCAGTCTTAGGATATAAGTCACATTATATATTGTAAAATGTTATTTTTAGCATATTATACAATATTTTTACACATTTTCTATGAGACAAATAAGTTGAGACAACTGGTTCGGTTCACTGGTGCTGGGGATGTTCCCAGGCAGCTTGTCTCTACACTCTGAGTGGAGCATTGTCCGCATATAATGTTCAGTCACATTGTGAAAACAATTCTTTGATATCGCCTTGGAATAGACAGTGATGTTGCCATCATCAATAGAACTCTTTCTAGATGTGTATTCAATAATAAGTAATACGTATTTTACTTTGTGTAACCTTTGCCATGAGCTGGCACCTAAGTGCAAACCTGATCAAGGTCAAAACCAAATGCTGCGTACGTGCGAAAAGGAACGCGCTCAAGCGCCACGTCTTATGGACACCGCACCTTAGCCTTATTGCCGAGAACAGCTGGACGTTCTTCTCATCAAACCAATCGCAACAACAAGGTTTCACCTGTTTTAACTCGGTCATGACCTTTGTATGTGATTACCTTTAAAAACCATGACCCCAATATCTCATTGGCGACCTTAGCTGTGACTCGAGGGAGATGCATTGGTTTCCCTGTGCTTTCAAACACATTAAAGATTATTGATTCATCTCACCCATGGGTACAATAATATCAATTTAGAAGTGTGCAGTGGTAAAATTTCATCACAATTCTTGGCGACGAGGATGGGATTGCTAATTAGATTTTTCCAAATTCCAGTCTCTTCCCTGGGGTCTACGACCACCAGACGCTTACCACACTGTGTTGTAATCGAAGCGGA
>NC_137189.1:48202737-48220237 GCF_960531495.2 Zeus faber | reverse complement strand
CCAATCAGCCACAACATTAAAACCACCACTAATAATCACTAATATTGTGTAGCTCCACCTCGTGTCACCAAAAGACCTGTGTCCTGTTGTATATAGCACCAAGACATTAGCAGCAGATCCTTTAAGTCCTGGAAGTTGTGAGGTGGGGCCCCCAAGGATCAGGCTTGTTGTTCCAGCACATCCCACAGATGCTCCATCTGATCAGATCGGACCCTAACCCCGCCCATCCACATGATGTAGAAGAAATTATGATTCATCAGACCAGGTCACCTTCTTCCATTGCTCCATGGTCCAGTTCAGATGCTCACATGCCCATTGTAGGCGCTTTGGGAGGTGGACAGGGGTCAGCTGCAATGAACTGTGTTTTTTTCTGACACCTTTCTATCATAGCCAGCATTAACCTTTTCACCAATTTGTGCTACAGTAGCTCTTCTGTGGGATCGAACCAGACGGGCTAGACCCAGCTCCCCACGTGCATCAATGAGATGCATCATGGGTGCCCTTGACACTGTCGCCCGTTCACTGGTTGTCCCTCCTTGGACCACTTTTGGTAGGTAGTAACCACTGCACACCGGGAACACCCCACAAGACCTGCCATTTTGGACATGCTCTGACCCAGTCGTCTAGCATCACAATTTTGTCCTTGTCAAATGGCTCAGATCTTTGCCACGCCCATTTTTCTGCCTCCAACACATCAACTTCAAGAACTGACTGCTCACTTGCTGCCTAATATATCCCACCCCTTGAAAGGTGCCAATGGAACGACATGATCCAGGTTATTCACTTTACCTGTCAGAGGTTTGAATATATATATATATATATATATATATTTATATTTATATTCACATTCACATTCTGAATCTAAACGTAAAATATCATCTTTCTTCCACAGCAAATGTAAGAAAGCATGTAAAACAATACTATGGGTGTTCATGTAACCAATTTTGGAGTTTGTTTTTTAAAATAAGTACATTTACTTGGGTGTCATTTTGGCAGTATGATTGTTATCAGACTCACGGTTCTATGAATGGGGCTTTGTATAGATTTACTAATTAAACAAGTGTAAAATGTTGTTCTAAAGTGTTTATTTGTTCAGCCCCACTGATGTGACTGTTCTGCTATTTGTCCAACCCTTTTAGATCACACAGACACAAACATTTACATAAACAAGCACAGGCACACACATTAATTCCTAACAGACACCGCAGATAGCAACTTGAATTACCAACTGCGTTAGGACATTGTAAAATCACAGAAAGGAGCTTAGAATCACCTCACTGGTTCCACAGGATAAGACAAACTATTGCAAAAGGCAGCATCCCATCAGCGTAATCTGCTCTGAGACTCTGTTAGCAGCCGATCTGTTGGTTCAATACACTCCAGGTGGTCAAAACGCTCACCCGGCAGGGAAGCTTGTGGTTTGAAACCAAAGCTACACAGGAACATGCAGGAAAATACCGTTGTCCACGTGAAACATAAAATATCGGCTCAGACCATCAGGTAGATAAGCAGCAACGTTCCGGACACGAGGACGGTTATTGTTGCTGAACAATATTGAGGTAAATCAGCACCACGGACAGCGGCCGTCCACGCACAAAGGTTGTCCTCTAATTCAAATAATATAAAAGACGTCAGGAAGGACAATGAGGACATGTTTGGTGTAGCCTGAAGTTTAAAAAAAGACAACTTGTGTTAAGCAAAAGGTGTTTTTAACCCAATTGTTCAGTCCCAGATAATTGGGACTCATGGCAAGAAGGAGGAACAGTACGATCATGCAAGCAGTGTCAGGCAGCGACAAAGTGGCTGGAAGTCATTCACTTCCAATATGAGGAGCGACAAGGACGAGGGAGAGCGATGCGACGGAGACTGCACATTATTCCAATGGCTCATCGTTCAGAAAGCATAATAGTCTTAAAAATGTCGGGCTAAAGATGGTTAAGTTTAGGTATTAGCAAGATTGTTAAGTTAAGTTAGTACTTAGACATGGGTTAGGTTTAGGGTTAGGGTGTCATCCATGTCCAATACATTTTTCGGAGTACCTGGGTTTCGGAATACTGGGCCATCGGAACAATGACGTGGCACCAACGCGACGCCATCTGGGAGACTTGGTGACCAAAGAAAGTTCAGCAGAGTTCAGCGAGGATGCTGGTCTGTCTGCTAATAATAATAATATAACAATTATTTGTATAGCACCTTTCATACACAACATGTAACTCAAAGTGCTTCACATTAAAGGAAGGCCATCAGATAACGATAATAAAAGCAAAGCAAGCAAAGCAAATTGCCTTTACACAGCAGAATAATGAAATTATTTAAAGAATAAAATAAATTAGAAACAGGGCAAGCATTCCTCAGCCAATGATTTTCTTATTTGGATAGAGTCTTGGATTTTATCATTCTATTATGACACATAAAATGCACAAAATAAACTCTGAACAAACCTTCAATGTCACACTGATGTCACATAGATGTAATAAAAAAAACTATGGGTGTGAGACAATTTGGGAAGTAGTTTGGATCCTAAATACCTTTATCTTTCATCCATCGTTTACCTAAATAAATGAATGCAGCAACGTATGTGCACATTAATCTGTTTATATGCTGCTACTCAGCGATGAGTTGAACAGGAACACCCATAACACTCATGTGGTCTCTGGTTGGTTATAATGTATTATGTCTTGGTTGTAATGTATAACATCTTTGTTGTAATGTATAACATCTTGGTGGTAATGTGAAACATCTTTGTTGTAATGTATAACATCTTTGTTGTAATGTATAACATCTTTGTTGTAATGTATAACATCTTGGTTATAATGTATAACATCTTTGTTGTAATGTATAACATCTTGCTTATAATGTATAACATCTTGGTTGTAATGTATAAAATCTTTGTTGTAATGTATAACATCTTGGTTGTAATGTATAACATCTTGGTTGTAATGTATAACATCTGGGTTATAATGTATTATGTCTTGGTTATAATGTATAACATCTGGGTTATAATGTATTATGTCTTGGTTATAATGTATAATGTCTTGGCTATAATTTATACATTTTGGTTGTAATGTATAATGTCTTGGTTGGAATGTTTAGTGTCTTAGGTATAATGTATGACATCTTGGTTGTACTGTATAACATCTTTGTTGTATTGTATAACATCTTGGTTGTTATGTATAACATCTTGGTTGTAATGTATAGCATCTTGGTTTCAATGCATAACATCTTGGTTATAATGTATAACATCTTGGTTGTAATGTATGACATATTGGTTGTAATGTATAACATCTTGGTTGTAATGTATGACATCTTGGTTGTAATGTATAACATCTTGGTTGTAATGTATAACATCTTGGTTGTAATGTATGACATCTTGGTTGTAATGTTTGACATCTTGGTTGTAATGTATGACATCTTGGTTGTAATGTATAACATCTTGGTTGTAATGTATGACATCTTGGTTGTAATGTATGACATCTTGGTTTTAATGTATGTCACATCATGCTTCGGGTTGTGTGTTCTCATGTGAACAGTGGAGTGGTTTCTAAATGAGACCATTATCACTGGAGACGCTTAAAAGAATTTCTCAATGTTCAAACGTGTTTTATTCTTCGCCCGGAGTTACGCATCACTTCAATCTATATATATATATATATATATATATATATATATCATTTGAATTGGTGGTGTGTGAAGACAAACGTCTTTCTTTGTGTGGTTTCCATGTGTCGTGTGTATGTGCACTACACATTAAGCCGATAGTATTTCCCCTCCAGGAAAAGAGATGATACTTTGCTGTAATGACGTGAATATAGATGATCCACACTCTGGTGGCGGGGGGAGGGGGGCAGAGGTGAAGAGATTCCGAGAGGGAGAGAGAGACAGGAAGAGGGGAAGAGCGTGACCGATGGACAGGATCAACGGAGAAATGGAGTGAGAAAGAGGGAGGGAAGTGCAGCTGAATCGGAGATAATCACCCAAAGAAAGAGGATGATGGAGGGAGAGAGGCAGACAGGGGCTAATAAGGGAGAAAGGATGAGAGGAGGCGGGTGGGGCGGCGCTAGAATTTACAGCTGTTGTTCGTCATAGTGAACTTAATTGAATTAGCGGCGGGAGCGGCGTTGTCGCAGAGTTTCATGTCCCGTCGTCTGCTCGGCGGATTTGTCAGGTTTAAAAAAAATGTGAAAGGAAAGGCCACTTGTTCAAGACTGATGAAGTGATATTTGATGAGTATATATTTTAAAATAGAATAAAATGGGATAAAATAGGTTTGAATTCATCATCATTTCAAGATACAGGTACTCCTCACTTAACGACCTCACTGTCTAACAACCGTTCAGACTCGCAACCAGCTCTCTGACTAGTCTGCATTGTACCAAGCATCTCATCACCCTTTATACACTATATACACTACAGTATATACACTATATATACTATGTATACTATATACACTATCTACACTGTATATACTGAATACACTATATATGCTATATACACTATATATACTTTATATATATTATATATACTGTGTATACTATATACACTGTATATACATTGTATACATCTCATCACTGCCCTGTCTCGTTCCCACAGTCTGTCAGTGTTCACTACACTAGTGTTCGCAATCGCCACGCCCCCTTACTGTGAAATAGCACTATATACACTATATATACTATATACAGTGTATACACAATATACACTATATACACTATATATACTATATACACTATATACACAATATATACTATATATACTATATATACTATAAACACTATATACACTGACTATACTATATATACAATATACAGTGTATATGCATTGTATACATCTCATCACCATTCTCAGTCTCGTTCCCGCAATCTGTCAGTATTCACTACACTAGCGTTCGCAATCACCACGCCCCCTTACCAGGAACTAACACCAAACATACTATATATACTATATACACTATATATACCAGCCATGCCCCCTTACCGTGAACTAACACCATACATACTATATATACTATATACACTATATACACCAGCCACGCCCCCTTACCGTGAACTAACACCATACATACTATATATACTATATACACTATATATACCAGCCACGCCCCCTTTTCCATGAACTAACACCATACATACTATATATACGATATACACTATATATACCAGCCACGCACCCTCACCATGAACTAACACCATACATACTATATATACTATATACACTATATATACCAGCCACGCCCCGTTACCATGAGCTAACACGGGTCCTCCCTTATCGACCAATTTACTTAACGACCTGGTCCTAGGAACGGAACTCGGTCGTTAAGTGAGGAGTACCTGTCATCCCTAATAAAAATCCATAATAAATTAAAATAACAGTGTATAACTGTGTATAACTGTGTATAATAATGTGTCACACATTCTAATTGCTGCGGTTGAGATTTGTGGGAGCTGAACAAACAGGGTTATGGTAAACTAGGTTGAGAACCACCTAGTTTGATCCCTTTGTAAAGTACTTCCCCAATGAAGTACTTTTTGTCAGGCAGCGTTCGTTTCTCCGCTGAAGGTGTGGTGCAGCCATCTTGTCCTCTGTTGGGACAGGAAGCTGTGAGGCTCCTCGGCACGGCGACTACTGTGCTCCAGCTCCGTAGAAACGAGTGAAGAGAAGCTGATTTCTGTGTGAGATCAGACCCTTGAACTCCACCCCCGGTGAAAGTCGGAATCCTCGTTCTATCTTTGTCGTCAACGGAACCGGAACTTGCCGGTGAGTCGGAGAGTTTTCAAACTGCGGGCTCTGGCTCCATGTCAGGGTCGGCGGCCTGCTAAACAGAGGGCCCCTACGACTGCTTTGTGCGGCTGTACGGTCACAGTGTCACTTGTGAATAGAGTGTTATGTAGGAAAGCATCCGTTCCAGAGGAGTACAACTCGTCTCTCCAAGCGGAGACAAACACTCAGGACTTGACAACTAGTTTCCCTTTGGCCCCTCGCCAAAATGCTATGTCCCGCCCAAATACATTCATCAGTGCATTTAATTGGTCTTTTAACGAGTGAATCAATGGGATTCACTTATGACTCGGGGTTGCTCAGAGTGGCAAAATGCCTCGAACCGGAGCTGGGTGGTGGTTACGCCCTTCATTTTTATATTTTCCTTTTGGCGTCTCTGCACGGGCCCGCTGGGCAAGTCAGCAACATCACAGCGGCCATGTTTTTCTGCACTCCGCGGTCCACCCCTAGATGCCGACGGCGGTTCTTGCCCGTTGTCGTATTGCAAAAGTCCTCCTTTCCCCCGTGCTTTTTTTCTATGATCTCACACCAAACACACGCGCACGCGCACACACGCACACACACACACACACATTTGCCACCGCCAGCTGCAGATCTGGCGAAGCACGGGAGGCGTAGGGGATTTCTCTGGAGTTAACCGGTGGATCTTTCATCAGCTCCTCTGTCGTTCACGCATGGACCGATCCCAGTGCACGGCTTTTGATTAATGTAGATTGATCTTTTGGGCCCATACCCAACACTCTTTTTAATCAAGTTTCCTTAATAAGTTGAAAGCAAAGTCCGTCATGGCTCTCGAGCTTTGAATTCCGGAGTGATTAAAGGAGTGATTACAATGAGCGGCACTTTTCCAGGTCCCCTGGAACTTCTGCTTAAACCGCGTAGAAAGGCGGGGTGTAAAAATGATTCACGTCGTCTTTACCTGCCTCGTTCCTGCAGGACGACCCATGTTCTGCGCCACTTATCTGGTTCCTGTTCCAATTATTTCAGCTCTCAACTTCTCTGGCAGTCAACCCCCATTCGGCTGCAGAAGTTGTTATCCGTTTTGGAATCAGAGATAGTGCTATTAGACCGGAGACAGAGTACTTTCGATGGAAAGAAGCGATGAAGGTGGGGGTTGAAAAAAAAGGACATCAGCCAAACTTCACCGCCGCCCTCCATAAATAAAATGCGTCGTCCGCGCTTCCAGGTTCATGCTCTTCTCCAATGACGTCATGTGAATCCTTTGGGAAGTGATTGAGTGTACGTGCATGCAAACAATGTCCTTTGGAGCAACATTTGCATGTGGTCAACAACCCTTCCAAAGACAGAGTGCCTTGACGCAAACCCACTTCCTCGGGGCATGACCGACATCGATGATTTTGTGTCTGTGTACTGTCCAGTGCAGTGATGGAAAGTATTACTACAACATGGCAAATATTCTGAAACAATTTTTCGCGGCGGCGTCGGGCTGCTAGGTCTGCTGGTGCACCTTCAAAATGACATATTTAACAAGGACGGTTTACAAAAGGGCATCTTATGAGGATGTACAGGAATGAGCAGTACGCATCCCATCCAAAATGGTGACTTTCCACAGTGATAACAAGCCTTGGATCGGTAGGGACTCAAAAATTCCGGTGTGAGAAGAAAATTCTGGCTTTTAAGAAAAGAAACAGCGAAACGACAGCAACCACAGAAACAACAGGGAGTCAGGCGAAGCAGCCGGATATGAATTTGAGCAAGGAATGATCAAATAAAGGTAAAGGCTCAGTGTGAAGCCGGATTATTGAGGGAGGTCAATTATTAAAGCAAAAAGGCAACGCTGAACCAGGACTTGAACCACGACAGTAACATTACAACATCACCTAACAACCAACAGTAGCAACCGAACAACTTCCAGCTGCACTTTACTTCTTTGTCGGCATTTGGTTCTGTATAGTGAGTTATTTTCCGAAATGCAGAAGGTGAAGCGGACGCAAAGCCGAACGACACCCAGCGACAGGTCGTCTCGAGGTGGGACTCTTTGCGATTTTGTGACCATCTGCGATTGACCAATCAATGTCCTGCGGTATTGCTTAGCTCCACCCATGTGGTGTGGTTGGCACATTTGGGTCCTTCGGCAAAGAAGATAAAGCAAAGCAAAGAAGGTTTGCTGGTTCCTGAATGCCAGGGCCCCGTCCGGTTCACCCTAACCCTGGAGAAGCTCCATAAAGGACCATGCCGACCAGGATTCACTGGTATTTTTTGACAGTTTTTTTTGGCAATGTCAGACTGCCAGCATGTTTTAAATCTGCTGTTATTATCCCTGTGCCAAAGAAGGCTAATGTTAGCTATGTTCATGGTTCGGGGGCGGATTTGGCGGGTCTGACCACCCCTACTTAAGACATGGACCCCCCCCCCCCAAAAAAGAGGTAAAAACATCGGAGGGGTGGGGCGAAACATTTATATATCCTTCTTAGTTGTAACCGTAAACATTTCAATTTATTTCCCATATTTATGCCTGGAAGAATCTTGTAAAACGATTTCAGAGAACACTAAAGTGGACTGTACCGTCGCGCTCCGCAGTGGAGGGTGCGATCTGCAGCTCAGATCAGAGCCATGTTTTTTTTTCCAAACAAAGCAAATAAAAACAGTTTTTATCACGGACCTAGTTCTTTTCATCCGTAGCGGTGGGACATTTTCTCAGTCGCTGTCCCCCTGATTTATGTTTATTGACCTGGCAGCTCAGTTTATGGAGAGACGTCATTATCTCTTTATTGTCATTGTAGAAGTAGGACACAACAAAATGTGTCCTCTGCATTTGATCCGTCCCGTACGGATGGAGGAGTAGGCGCACTACCTCCAGCTCTGTTGCCAGTGGCTTGGTCAGGGGTATTAACCGCTAACACACACGTCTTTCGGTGGCGGGGGGAAACCGGAACACGGGGAGCACACGCAAACTCCACACAGAAAGGAACAGCAGGTGGAGGCGGCAGCAGGAGTATTAGGCAGGCGATCCAGGTCTATGTCGCTGAACACCGGCTTCAGCTGTACCCTCAGATGGTGCTCCTCCGCGGGTCATTTTTGACCAGTCAACGAGAAGGGGTCTTACACTTTTGAATGTCTCCGCACCACCCCCTGCCAGGCGCCGAGGTGGGAGGTGAGCGCAGCCTCGTGGTTAAGAGGCAGTGTTTGGGGGGCGAGCGAGGAGGCGAGGAGGCACTTCTCCAGAGGTGGCGGTTGGGTCATCCCGCCCCCACCCGTGAGGGGAGGCGGTGGGAGAGAGTCGCACTCGAGGCGTCTCGGGCCGTCGGCCAACACGCCTCCTCTGCCTCTCAGGAGAAGCACGGAGTGAATGTGTGTTTTTGCATGAAGGGGGACACACGTGAGGACTGCTGAAGAGGGAAGATTAAATAGAAAAGAGGAATACTAAATACTCCTGTATTGATAAAACCAATTGAATAAGTGAAATAGGCCTACGAGTGGTTCATTATCTGACTGTATTCAGGTTTGAGCTGTCGTGTGTCATTCATCTGAGTTTCTTATTCGATTGCAGCCAAGTGCTCCTTCACCCAGCATTCCTTCTAAAACAAATTCACGAGGAATCAGCTCTGAGCCGTACAACCGACTGGCAGGGAGAGTTCAAGGACGGGGCCAAATTGACACTTGAGCGAGAAGAACCCATTTCGTATGGTCAAGTACGAGGGGAGATCAAGACTGAAGCAGTGAGGACACACCGCCTGTTCGCTCCTCGCTGCCCGTGTTTTTAAAGAGGAATGTTTTCCTCGGCTGCATTGGTGGTAGCTCCATGACTGGTGTTGGTCATCAAACTTGGTTCAATCCGGTTTGTCCAGATAACATTTCATTGATACGATATGAGAACGAAACTCGAAAATCGGACAAGTTCTGCTCGCGCTAGAAATCCACTGTGAAAATAATGGCGTTCAGAGCTCGTTCAGCGTGAAAGTGGCATCGCCTGACATCCCTCCCGTCTCCAATTTTCAGATTAATTTTCAGGATACTTTGGTTCACTGTTAGGGAAGTGTTTGGTATAAAGCTCACGGATCACACCACCTGCGCTGCCAGTACTGAGAGCCGGATATCTCCTCAGATATCTCTATATCTGATTTAAGCAATATAGAAAAGCACTCATGGAAGGGAACCTGCCTCATCTGAACCATGTCGTCTCCAAGTGGGTCCTTGAGGATGCATCAAAGCAAACAAACACGGACAAGTACTTGTGCATACAGATGCCCACACCCTCCATAACCCCAAACGCAATGAATAAATGAACTGATAAACATACAAACAAACAAACAAAATAAATAAATAAATAAATAAATAAATAAATAAATAAATAAATAAATAGATAAATAAATAAATAAATGAATAAATAGATAAATAAATGAATGAAAATAATATGATACATTTATATAAAATATATATTCATAACAATATTATGAGTTAATGTTAAATGTAATCATTACATTAAGTAAGAAAATCAAGTACAGCAAGAATCATCGATTGACACCATGTATCAAAAAGTGGAAGTGGAAGTAAAAAATAGTAATTACTTAATTTAAATGTACATAAACGTATTAAAATTTAAATAACTTGTCATATCCAGTGACCTTAATGCGACATAAAGTTCTGCTGTACCCTTTTCCATTTATAAACATAAAAAAACAAAGAAAGTAGTAAAGTGACATGACTGTGTTAGAAATGTAATACAGTAAAATATAAAATAACAACAATAACAATAACATAAAAAAAAATAAAAAAAAAATATATATATATATATATATATTTTTTTTTTTTTATGTACATCTATATATAATAGAGATATGTGCTTTGAAAAGTAACAGTAGTGGGACATATACTATTACATTTCACTGCATATATGAATGAAAGTACGTATATGTATGTGACGAATAAACCTCTTGAATGTTGAATCTTGAAAATAAGTCTCCTAAAATCAATATAAGTACATATACTTACATTACTAAGTAGCTGCTGCTGATGATATTACTGTACTGTACTAAACTCCTGAATTTACCCCCTGGAATTAATTAAAGTGGTATCTTCCATCTTATTTCATCTTATAATAACAGTCATCCTCTTCATAGTCATAGTCGTAAACAAAGCTGAAGCCATTATTATTTTCCCACTTGTGATTCCCTTCGGCCTCGGCTCAAGCCAGCGCATCGTTATTCACCTCCTCCCTCTGCTTCACTGAGCCTCAGACGACCGTGAAATAATCAGGCATGAACCTGCCGGAGTCGCTCGCCTCACCGGCCCCACCCGCCCCACTCGCCTCACCTGCCTCACCTCTAAAATATTTACTGAGGCTTCAGTGAACCCAGACGGTGGGAGGTGGAGCTTTGTTTGTTCAGACTGTTAAAGGTGTTAGTAAATGAAGATGTCATGTTGCGTGCACGCACACACACGAAAGAATGGAGGAAACCCCATGTGAGCACGGGGAGAACATGCAAACTCCACACAGAAAGGCTCCTATTTGGGAGATAACCCACCGGAGCACGGTGCCAACAGCGCCCCAGGCGGGAATCGAACACAGGACCTTCTTGCACACACACACACACACACACACACACACACACACACACACACACACACACACACACACACACACACACACACACACACACACACACACACACACACACACACACACGCATCCGTCTCATTCGGGGCTGGCTGTTATTTCCCAATTAAAGTAATTAGTCATTTCTGTCATCAACACTGGTGGAATATATTTTTATATTTTTATATTTTTTATTTTTTAATTCATCAAGTTACAAATTGCATTGCTTATTAATGCCCCTGGACACTGGAAGGAGTATTTCCCTAATTTCACAGGAGCTAGGCTAGCTGATCCCTTCTGCAGCCATACACTGTGCTAACACAGTTGACATGCAGCTCGTGGCTATAAGTGCCCCTGACACACGGCCATGAAATAGTTTTTTTATATCTCATATAAATAAATACGAATTTCCCCAAAAACTGGAGTATCCCTTCAAAAAGACATCATGAAATATATCTGCGTGGAGTGGGGATGGTCTGGTTGAGCAGCCACACCTGACCTGGGTCGAGGTGATTGGGATCAGGGTGGCTGCATACCTGTTGCTCGTTGGTGGGGCTAACGAGCAGCAGGTTAAAACCCCCATCACCGTACACACTCAGGACAGGAGCCTTGTCATGATATGTTCCATCTGCTCCAGGCTCGTTCCACCTAGCCTCCTCTCTGCCATAAACTGGTGTTTACAACCCATTGTCTTCTGTGTCTCTGTGCCGGAGGACCCCTGGAAACACCACTTGGGTGGCGGGAGAAACTGCCGCAATCTGCATTCGTGAAACCGATCCCGTCGTCTGAAGGTAATGTCATCTCCTCGTGCTAAGAGTCTCAAATTAAAAAGACTTCAGGAGCGTAAAAGGCAACCAAACAGTGCTCCACTTATTGCTTCCACTCTAATCAGATTGTGGCGTTTGGAGTGGGAGAAATGAATCTGCACAAACAGTAATAAAGATGAATTCCCCTTCCATAAGTGGCAGACGATCAAGAGGCGACACAATTTGTGATTAAACCCAATGTAATCAAAAGATTAGGAGCGGACTAAATAGAAGAGCGGTGGCGGGCGGGGCCCTAAACGGCAGGATGGGAGTAATTTTGCTTCTCTGAACAGAAATTCAATAAAGAAAAGATGTTGTCACACCTGCCGGCAATATCGAACACATGGCACAGGGACAGCGGTCGTACTTGGACGAGCCGCAACGGGAAGTGTCCTCTGGTGCCAAGGTTTTTATGGCAAGGCTCCTATGGAGGACCGCCCGCGAAAAGAAGTTGGATGTACTTCGTCCGTAAACTGTTGTTTAATATCTTGAACTGACAAAGGGGTGATTATGGCCACTACAATTAAATGAAATTACATTACATCACGTTATTTAGCAGACGCCTTTGTCTAAAGTGATGTACAATAAGTACATCATTAAACCACATACTATGTGTGTGTATATATATATATATATATATATATATATAAAATAAATAGAATTATATAAATTATATATATATATATATATATACACATAGAAATTCATTTATTTTATTACTATATTTTATTCTATTTATTTTATTGCTGTCCATAAAAAAGAGGCCCGATAATTTGAATTTGGAAGCTTGTTTAAAATTCCATTTTACCCTGTTCCGTTTCATTACGTCTTTTATATCTGTTTTTAACTTTTTATTTCTATGCTCTTATTTCTCTTTGCTGTTATACAATGTCTCTACGCCTTGCGGTATGTGAATGCCTTTGAATTGCCCCCGTGTATGAAATGTGCTACACAAATGTTTGGTATGTTTTCTTCTTTGATTGATTTCTAGTGAATAATTTTGCCGTGGAGCGCTTTCAGTCCAGGCCCCGTGGTGGGGAAGTGAATGTTGGGTTATGGTGTAGCCGGTGAATGGAGGGGTTCTGTGCCAGTCGCGCTGCAGAGTGAGCGTTTGGGTCGCTTGACGACTGGACCTACCTGTCGCTTGGTGTGCTCGCTGATCTCGCCCGGCATGTCGTGCGCGCTCCTGATGAGCGTGCGCGCGATGTGGTAGTAGTACACGGAGATGATGGTGAGAGGGATCAGGAAGTAGACCAGGAAGATCATCACCGAGTGGATCTTAGGATGCATCTGATTGGACAGCGGGTACGGGACGCAGTTCACAAAGGTCACGTTGCCGTGGTCCCTGTGACCCTGCGGCAGGGAGGAGGGGAGGAGGAGAGAAGGAGGAGAGAAAGAAGGGAGGAGAGGAGATGCAAGGATGGGAGGAGAGAAGGAGGAGAGGAGAGGAGAGGAGAGGAGGCGAGGAGAGGAGAGGAGGCGAGGAGGAGAAGTGAGGAGAGGAGGGGAAAGGAGGGGAGAGGAGAGGAGAGGAGGAGAAGAGAGGAGAAGAGAGGAGGGGAAAGGAGAGGAGAGGAGGAGAAGTGAGGAGAGGAGAGGAGAGGAGGAGAAGAGAGGAGAAGAGAGGAGGGGAAAGGAGAGGAAAGGGAGGAGGCGAGGAGGAGAAGTGAGGAGAGGAGGGGAAAGAAGGGGAGAGGAGAGGAGAGGAGGCGAGGAGGAGAAGTGAGGAGAGGAGAGAAGAGGCTGAGAGACAAGAGGAGGGAAGGGTACGGAGTGAAAAGGAGGAGAGGAGATGCGAGGATGGGAGGAGAGGCGAGAAGGGGGAGAGGTGGCCAAGAGAAGAAGAAGAGACGAGGAGCAGAGAGGAGGAGAGGAGAGGAGAGGAGAGGAGAGGAGAGGAGAAGAGAGGAGAGGAGAGGAGGGGAGATGAGGAATGAGGGGGTAGGGGGAGGAGAGAGGAGAGAAGGAAGGGAGGAGAGGAGCGGAGAGGAGAGGTGGAGAGACGAGAGGAGGGAAGGGAAAGGAGTGAGTAGGAGGAGAGGAGGAAGGGGGGAGAGAGGAGGAGGAGGGGCGAGGAGGGAAGGTGGGGGAGAGGCAGAGAGAAGATGAAAGAGGTAAAGTAAGGACAAGAGAATATTGGAGAGGAAAAAGGGAGGTGGGGAAGTGGGGAGAGAGGAGGGAAGGGAAGGAAAAGAAGTGAATAGTAGGAGAGGAGAGAAGAGGAGTAGAGAAGTAAGGGGGGAAGAGGAGAGAGAAGAGAATAGAAGAGGAGAGAAGGAGACGGGGAGAGAAGGGGAGACAGCAGAGGAGAGGGGGAGAGGAGGAAAGGAGGAATGGAGGAGAAGGGGAGAGTGGACTGAAGGAAAGCAGGAGCGTAGAGGAGAGGTAAAGAAACAAGAGGGGGAGGAGAGAAGGGGAGAGAAGGAGAAGGGAAGATAAGGAAAGGAAGGAGGACAGAGGAGAGGTGAGGAGAGGGGAGAGGAGGACAAATGAGGAGAGAAGAGGAGGAGAGAAGAGAGGACAGCAGAGAAGAGGAGGAGAGGAGATTGAAGAGAAGAGGAGAGGCAAAGAAAGGAGAGGGGGAGGGAGGAGAGGAGGAAAAGGGGGAGGATGAGGTTAGTGAAAGGAATGAATAATAGGCCACAGAAAACAGGGACGGAATGAAAAAGGCAAAAATGAAATGACATCGAAAAACAGATGAAAAAAGGAAAGGAGGAAGGAAGCGTGGTGGGAACAGGAGAGGAAAGGGGAGGCGAGGATGGAGGGAAGAAGTGAAAGAGAGAAGGAGGGAAGGAAACAGAGTAGATGAATGAAAACAGACTGAACGCTTGTGACTGACAGAGCAGCAAAGCGTTCGGAGCCAAATGTCGTTCCAACTCCGTCTGCATTTGAATGTGGGCTCCTATGTTGTAATTACAGAAGTAAACAGAGATTTATGAAGAAGAAAAAGGTCTTTTATAATCTGTTTCCACTGAATTAAACTCCTTCTCTCAAGAAAAAAAAAAGGAAAAAAAGATTGCAGCGCCACATGACCTTGGCCTTGATCACAGAAGACCACGAGTGCCACACAATTGTTCCGAAATGCAAGTAGGCCGAAATATGTTCCTGTGGTCTAGATGAACACCCTAACCCCTAACCCTAACCCAGACCCTAACCCTCTCCATTTTAATGTGGGCTCATATGTTGTAATTACTGACTTAAACTGTGATTTAGGAAGAAGAAAAAAGGTCTTTTATCATGTTTCAACAAATTTTAACTCCTTCTCTCGAGGAAAACAAAAAACAAAAAAAAGAAAGACTCTAATCATAACCCTAACCCTAACACTCTAACAACTAACCCTAACCCTAACCCCTAACCCGAACCTTAACCCCTAACCCCTAACCCTAACCCCCTAACCCTGACACCTAACCCTAACCCTAAGCCTGACCCTAACCTTAACAGTAACCCCGGCCATGGTTACAGAAGTACACGAGTGCTGTACCATTATTCAGAAACGCCAGTAGGCCAAAATATGTCCCATTGGCCATGGTGAACACCTTAACCCTAACCCTAACCCTAACCCTAACCCTAACCCTGACCATAACCCTTACCCTAACCCTTACCCTAACCCTAACCCTAAACCTATCCCCAAATCATAACCCTAGCCCCTAACCGTAACCCAAACCCAACCCCTAACCCTAACCATAACCCTTCTGGAACGCCAGTCGGCCGAAATATGTCCCATTGACCATGGAGAACACCCTTACCCTGACCCTAACCCTAACCCTAAACCTAACCCAAACCCTAACCCTATCCCCAAACATAACCCTAACCCCTAACCCTAACCCTAACCCAACCCCTAACCCTAACCATAACCCTTCTGAAACGCCAGTAGGCCGAAATATGTCCCATTGGCCATGGAGAAAACTCTAATCCTGACCATAACCCTAACCCTAACTCTAATCCTAACCTAACCCCTAACCCAAACCCTAACCATAACCCTTCCAAAACGCAAGTAGGCCGAGATATGTCCCATTGTCCATGGTGAACACCTTAACCCTAACTCTAACCCTAACCCTTACCCTAACACAAACCCTAACCCTAGCCCCTAACCCTAACCCTACCCAACCCCTAACCCTAACCATAACCCTTCTGAAACGCCAGTAGGCCGAAATATGTCCCATTGGCCATGGAGAACACTCTAATCCTGACCCTAACCCTAACCCTAACTGTAGTCCTAACCCAACCCCTAACCCTAACCATAACCCTTCCGAAACGCCAGTAGGCCGAAATATGTCCAATTGGCCATGGTGAACACCCTAACCCTAACCCTAACCCTAAGCCTTAACCTAACCCTAACCCTAACCCTGACCATAACTCTAACCCTAACCCTAACCCTAACCCTAACCCCAAACCATAACGCTAGCCCCTAACCCTAACCCTAACCCAACCCCTAACACTAACCCTTCTGAAACGCCAGTCGGCCAAAATATGTCCCATTGGCCATGGAGAACACCCTGACCCTAACCCTAACCCTAACCCTATCCCTATCCCCAAACCATAACCCTAGCCCCAAACCCTAACCCTAACCCTAACCCAACCCCTAACCCGACAAATAACCCTTCTGAAACGCCAGTCGGCCGAAATATGTCCCATTGGCCATGGAGAACACCCTTACACTGACCCTAACCCTAACCCTAAACCTAACCCTAACCCTATCCCCAAACCATAACCCTAGCCCCTAACCCTAACGCTAACCCAACCCCTAACCCTAACCATAACCCATCGGAAACGCCAGTAGGCCGAAATATGTCCCATTGGCCATGGAGAACACTCTAATCCTGACCCTAACCCTAACTGTAAACCTAACCCTGCCCTTAACACTAACCCTAACCATAACCCTTCGGAAACGCCAGTAGGCCGAAATATGTCCCATTGGCCATGGAGAACACCCTTACCCTGACCCTAAACCTAACCCAAACCCTAACCCTATCCCCAAACATAACCCTAACCCTAACCCTAACCCAACCCCTAACCCTAACCATAACCCTTCTGAAACGCCAGTAGGCCGAAATATGTCCCATTGGCCATGGAGAAAACTCTAATCCTGACCATAACCCTAACCCTAACTCTAATCCTAACCTAACCCCTAACCCAAACCCTAACCATAACCCTTCCGAAACGCAAGTAGGCCGAGATATGTCCCATTGTCCATGGTGAACACCTTAACCCTAACTCTAACCCTAACCCTTACCCTAACCCAAACCCTAACCCTAGCCCCTAACCCTAACCCTAACCCAACCCCTAACCCTAACCATTACCCTTCTGAAACGCCAGTAGGCCGAAATATGTCCCATTGGCCATGGAGAACACTCTATTCCTGACC
>NC_137189.1:48172737-48197737 GCF_960531495.2 Zeus faber | reverse complement strand
AAACTAAAAATAATGAAATGCCAAGAGTCCTTGTCTGTGTTTTTTAACAAATATTCTTTCAGATTTTTCCATGAACCTTGTAGTGCAAAACCACCAGTTTGTTTTTCCTGCTCGTTCTCTCTAGACGTTTCAAAAAGGAAACTTAATATCTAAATGTGTATATAAGATATGTGTATATATGTATGTATTACATATGTATGTATGCATATATGACATATGTATATACAGTACATATGTAGGTATATATGACATATGTATATACAGTATGTATGTATGTATATATGACATATGTTTATATGTATGTATGTATATATGACGTATGTATATATGACACATTTATGTATGCATATTTGACATATGTATGTATGTATGTATATATGACATATGTATGTATGCATATATGTATATATGACATATGTATGTATGTATATGATATTTGTATATAAGTGTGTATGTATATATGACATATGTATAAATGTATGTATGCATAATTGACATATGTGTTTATGTATGTGTGTATATATGACATATATATGTATGAATATATGACATATGTATGTAGTTATGACAAATGTATGCATGTATAGATGACATATATATGTATGTATACTGTATATGACATGTGTATGCATATATATAACATATGTTTATATGTATTATGTATGTATGTATGCATGTATTTATGTATGTATGTATGGATATATGACATACTGTACATATGTATGTATGTACAACATACGTATGTATGTATATACAGTATGACTTGTGTATGCATATATACGACATATGTATGTATGTATGTACATATGACATATGTATATGTATGTATGTATATATGACATATGTATGTATGTATGTATATATAACATATGTATGTATGTGGCACGGTGGCGCAGTGCATCGCACCGCTGCCTCACAGCAGGAAGGTCCTGGGTTCTGTTGGTTGTTGGCACCGTGCTCCAGTGGGTTATCTCCCAAATAGGAGCCTTTCTGTGTGGAGTTTGCATGTTCTCCCCGTGCTCACATGGGGTTTCCTCCACCTACCATCAGTAAAGACCCCCACCAAAAACATGCACACATCATCGCCTGACAGCGATGGACACTTGGTACCAGGTCCCCTGGCACGTCGACGAATGCTGCCCACTGCTCCTGGCTGCCCCCCCGGAGGAAGGACAAGCCAAGGATGGGTCAAATGCAGAGGCCTCATTTCACCGGCCACTATCCAAAGTATGTGTGTGTGTGTGTGTGTGTGTGTGTGTGTGTGTGTGTGTGTGTGTGTGTATGCATGTGTTGTAGTGTGGTGTGTTGCGTGACAATTAAAGATTCTTGCATTTATTTATGTATGAATATATGTATGTATGAACGTACTGTATATATGAAATACGTACTTTTTAACTGCACCTCTTGAGAGTTTACCTGCGTCACACTCTGGGACAAACATCGACGGGGTCCAGGCTGCATCCGGAGCGAGCAGCCAAATATCTGCAACATGTGCACTTGACACATCGCTGAACCCCGCCCAGAGGACACACGCGACAACCATTACTGCGGACTAACCCAATCAGTGTCCGCTCCAATCACCTTAAAGTATTTAAACTGCTCTAAACCGTTTATTGGGGCGTCGGATGCTGCTGCCGTGTTACCACCTCCGCCCAAAGATCTGCTTCCATGCTGATATGGAGGCGAGTAGGGTACCACTGGGTGTGAGGGAGAGAGTTTGGGATTTGGGAAACACATAAAAGCCGAGCAGGGTCATTCAAATTGTCTGACTTATTATTATTATTATTATTGTTATTATTATTATTATTTTGTTGTGCAGGCTGAACGGTGTCAGCTGATGTTTTTGTCGTCGTACCTGCATGGAGACGACCTGGGAGAAAATGGCCTCGGGGACGGCCAGCAGGACGGACAGCAACCAGATAGACACCGCCTTCAGGCAGGTCCACACCACGGCACTTGACGTCTGGATGTCCATGGGGTTCACTATGGCCTTGTACCTGAGCGAGAGAGAGAGAGAGAGCGAGAGAGAGAGAGAGCGAGAGAGAGACAGAGAGAGAGAGAGAGAGAGAGAGAGAGGGAAGGAGAGGGAGAGAGATAGAGAGAGAGAGAGAGAGAGAGAGAGAGAGAGAGAGAGAGCGAGAGAGAGAGAGAGAGAGAGAGAGAGGGAAGGAGAGGGAGAGGGAGAAAGAGAGAGAGAGTTTTGTTTTACATTTTACACATTTACATTTTTATTATTGTCTATTTGTATTGCTGTTATTACATCACTTATTTGTTTGTTTGTTTGTTTGTTTGTTTGTTTGTTTATTTATTTCTTGTCCCAATGCCTTTTCATATTGGGTAACATAATAATTATTATAATTGTTATGTCTTGTTATGCTTTGGCTATGTAAGAACGCTTGTCATGTGCATGAAGCAAATTTGAATATAATTGAATTGAATTGAGAGAGTAGTCATACATTCATAACTGCACTTGCATTCTCCTTAACTTGCTTGATTTGTCGTTCAAGGTGTGATTTCTTTCCCAAACTGAAACTTGAATAAAAGCCAGAATCTCGACAATGATGGAGTATTTTTTGGGGTTATTCCGGTGTTGACCTGACTGACACCCGTATGTTTTGATCGAACGTTCAGACGCTCATTTCTTGAAGAAAAGGTGGACTCGTGGTGAAGAAAGACCCCGTTCATGAAGCCACGGAGCTTGACCAAGTCGGTCAGGCCGCAGCAGAAGAGGAGCAGTGTCGTGCATATCTCATGTATTCCCAAATCCCCACTGTGTTTAAGTTTTCAGAGTGAGCCGAATGGAACGCTGATGCAACCTGGTGGCAAGTCTTACTTCACAGGAGGAGGGGGTCGAGGGTTGGCTTCCCATTTGGGCCACCCGGTCTAAACCCAACGCAAAGGGGTAAAGGTCAGAGGATGATGGTTAATGTTTTATTAAAGAATACAGAGGAGACAGAGCCCTCTCCCTCTCGTGTCCTTGTGCCCATTCAAGGAAATCCAGTCATGCTTTCGTCTTGATAATGTTAAAAATCGGGTTTTCCTGTGACAGCATTGTCCTT
Source organism: Zeus faber (assembly GCF_960531495.2). NCBI lineage: Eukaryota > Metazoa > Chordata > Actinopteri > Zeiformes > Zeidae > Zeus > Zeus faber. Next base: position 48,194,678 of record NC_137189.1, on the reverse strand, counting down.
TGAAACCACATTATGGATGTTACGTGAATAGAGCTATGTATATAGGATAGGGTATTTGCATATACAGTAAATGTGCAGTAAAGTGCATGTGAATAAGTATATGTATGTGACAAATAAACCTCTTGAATCTTGAATCTTGATCTTGAAATAATGTGTTACTGAATGATCCAGGTAGTTGTGGATTCAGCACCATTGACAGCTCCTGTTGCAGGAGGACGATGGGTTTGGTTCGGTGAACTCTTGAAAACGTCTCAAGTGTCTCAGGTTTGCTTCAACTGAAATTACAAAAAAAATTCTCAGTATTGTAAATAATAGGAAATTAATTCATAAGACCAAAGGATCCTTCCGTTGTTGTTCAGAGGCCGTTTTTATTTATTTATTTTTTCCAAATCTTGAAGTGGATTCGGTGCCAAAACCCAGGACATGAGCGAAGAGAAGAAAATAAACAATCGAAAATTCATCGAATGTTGACGGTCAGATCTAATTAAAATTTAAACTGAATTCTGAGTCTGATTGGCATGTTTTCCCCTCTGTTTAAGAGCGTGAGGTGTGAATCACCATATGCAACCAGGCCTCCATCAGTCTGAAGGAAAGCACTCAGGCCCCTGACGATGCTTCTCGTGATGTGTTTGCTCTCCAGCTGCTCCACTCTGACACGCTGAGCTGCACTTTGAAGAGCTCTACAATCTCCTCAAGGGGATTAATGAAGTCCATTGAAATGAGCCCCACACGCACACACACACACACACACACACACACACACACACACACACACACACACGCATGCATACCCTGCACCCCTGTGTTCGCACAGACACATGCATCCCTGTTAATATGTATTTTTATATGCATACATTCACACAAACACACACAAAACCCTGAGTACCTACGTAAATAAGCACTGTCTCACAGGTTCATGTATACACTGTTTTATACATCTATACATGATGTATGCACACACACACGCACACGCACACACACACACACACACACACACACACACCGCACACACACACACACACACACACACACGCACACGCACACGCACACGAACACACACACACATACACACACGGCCACAAGCCCTGTAGAAGGTTAAGGGCAGTGGATTTTTTTACACAGTGATGATGAGAGACTCACAAACGATGCGTTCATAGCAAATAAACTTTTTAAAAGTGCGGTGTCTAGAATGTACGGAACAAACTTGGCAGAAATGGAATATAATATTCCAAAGTGTGTCTTAATTAGTGTGTAACCCCATGAAAATAAGAATTGTTTTGTCTACATAGGGAGCGGGTGCCCTTCCACGGAGGCCGCCATGTTGCACTGCCATGTTTCTACAGTAGCCCAGAATGGACAAACCAATCACTGGCTCTAGAGAGGGCCTTTGTTTATCCAGTTTCTCCATGGCACCTTAGCTTCTCCTACGTCATTGGAAAGGGAGGGGTTAGGGGAGGGAGGGCTGGATTCACTCGGTTGAAATCTGCAACCTCACCACCAGGTGCCACTGAGTTCTACACACTGCGCCTTTAAATGACTCAGGAGTCAGAAGTCACTCCGGCAAAAGAGTCGTTTATTCATTTTGTTCGGGGCTGGAGTCAGACACAAAGACACTCACGGAGCCTCGACGCTGGATTCACAGAGAGCCGAGAGCCGCGACACGCCGATCAAGATCTTTAAGTTTGAAAGCAAATAACTGTGACAGAATTAAATGATTCCTGTGAGGCTTCCATCACAACTCAAACCGGCTCCTCCGACCCCTTCATCATTCAAAAAAGTCCTCCCACACTCACCGCATAAACACAGCTGCCGACGTAGCAGTGATCCCAACTGCCAGTCAACTTTGACTGAACTCACAGAAAGATAAAGAGAGTTGGGCGATTTTGTCACTTTCTGGTGGTTTTGGTCAAAACCACAACCTCCAGCTGCACAATTTGCATTTCTCTAAATAACATACATACGTACAAAATACACAGGCACATAGGGGTTGTACTGTTGCTGGGATGTCCTGAACCTTTTTCCACATGTTACTTATTCAGGACATGCCTGCTCTTTTTTCAGTGATGTTGTACTTCAAATTTATAATTCCAGATCTTCCAAACTGGAAGCTGCTGATTACAACTGCGAGTGTGAGACCATTAGCATCAATCTTCTATGACGGGTAATTGAATTAAAGGCGGCCATTTGGTGCAGTGCTACTTAACTGTTTGAATTACCAAGAGATAGATGGACAGACAGACAGACAGACAGACAGACAGACAGACAGATAGACAGATAGATAGATAGATAGATAGATAGATAGATAGATAGATAGATAGATAGATGGATGTGATCTGACCATGATATTGTACAGTCAATATCATGGTTGGCACATAAACACATAAGCACAGCTTTCCTTTACACTTGATGGATGGGTAACCTGGAGATCCACATGTCCAGTTTGAGTTCACATGCAAACCTCTGCCTGAATCCAAAAATGATGCACATTGTTTGCACCACAGTGCAGCCTCCGCCACTGCAACGGCTGTGGTGTTGCTCGCACTGCTACTACTACTAGCAGTACAACAAGGGTGGTCTTAGTAGTGGAAACATGTCCAGCAGAGTGCGGAGAAAACTCTCCTGTCGCAACAATGTTCCCAAGCAGCACCACACACACACACACACACACACACACACACACACACACACACACACACACACACACACACACACACACACACACACACACCACTCTGACCTCACACACAGACTCCCCCGGCAGAGAGAGGGATGAGAAAGCGATAAACAGATAGAGAGAAAAGGAGTCGTACCACAGCCCATCCCATCAACCCGATGGACGACAGACAAAGATTTAATCCGACACATTAACGCTTAAAACCTGACGACACATTAAGCGTTCCAGAAAAGGTTCATTCATGCGGCCGGTTAAATAAATTTAACTTATTGTCATTTTGCCAACATAAAACGTCAACCTATTTAGTACATGTAAAGGAAGTGTGGTACTTATTAAAGACTACACAAACAATACCCACACTTCCTATGAGTATAATATGAACACAATGTGGAATAATTATTAAGGATTATTCATAAAAATCGAGTAAAGGAGCAGGTGTGAAGGCTTTGTGTGTTGTGAAACACAACCCTTGATGAAGGTGTCCCATGTCGGCGGAGGGATGGAGGGAGCGCCGGAGCCTCAGGTAAGTGACAGCCTGTTGGTAATTGCGTCTCAGAAAGGTGTGACAGTATTTATCCGAGGTGTCGTAAGTGCTGTAAGGGCACGAGGAACATCCCGTGCTAAGTGATGAGAGCCGGGGTGAGAGAATGGTTTCGGATTAAATTCGCCGCGCGCTTTGTGAGGCATTGTGAACGTGTCAATGCTGCGAGAGCCGGCTCTGTTTTTTTTTCTGTCCATTTTCCGTCAGCGGGAATGGAGTCGTTGTGTTGAGCCCAGGCCGTGAGGTTTGAAAGGTTTTTTTCCTCGGTGATGTCATTTTCGCAGCAAAAAAAAAAAAAATTCTATTGAGAACGTTTTTTTTTTTGGGGGGGTTGGTTGTCTCTTAATGACCGTGGCTTGTGGATTCAATCGGATTTGAGCGGCAGGTACAGATGATAACACTTTGCCTCCGGAACAATTACTGGCATGTCATGAAGGACGGTCCTGGTTTGGCTGAAGAAAAGAAAAAGTTGACGCTTTTAGAGGTTTTTGTTCGGGTCCCGGTGGAGATTGTGCGGTTTTGTTTCCTCTTCAGCAGGCTCCCAGACTATTTCCAATCACATTTAGTTGGGAGATGTCTGAAAGACTGAGATCTATGCAGAGGTACACGATGTATGTTGACATTATGCCAGAATTCGAAATTGTGGAGCATTTATTCATGAGGCTGTCGGTGCTTTTGTAAATAAAATACATTGTCTTCATCACTATCCTGAGGATGTTGTGGTTGCCGAGACAAATATCCACTTGATGTTTCTCTCGGGTCTCTAAATGAGGAATTGCTTTTATTGTATGTGTACATATTTGGTGGGATTGTTGGTATACTGTATGACATATTCTAGATGGTTTGCCAGCAGGTAAAAAAGAGATCCCGTCGTTAAAAGTGGAGCCGCTTGTTGCCAGAAAGGCAGAAGGTTCAAAGGAAAAGGTTTTTTGATTGAACGGCAAAAACCGGTCATTTCTCAGTGACGTGGCAGTGACGTCAAAATCAGTGCATTGCAGCGTTCAGCGTTCACCGTGGAAATACGTTGAATGGCTGGAAAATGCAAACGAAAAGCTTCCAATCTGAGGCGAGTGAATTATTCTGAAGTGCGACGGAAGAACAGGGAAACGGAAAAATATAGAAAAAATAAACCAACAAAGCCAAAGAGAAATTAACTAAAATGAAATACAAATTGGAATATTGTTAAAAACGAATTCGAACCCGTCCACATTGCCTTCTCGGTGAGAGAGAGAGAGAGAGAGAGGGGGGTGGGGGGGGGACTCAATAGAGCAACATCTGTTTGGTTTCCACAATAGTTGTGCAGAGAATGCAATAAAAGAGTAAAAGAACGAGGTGCAAGGTGCAGATAGAGAGAGAGGGAGGGTGAGGAGAATAGCAGGATCGGGGGCAGAGGGGGAAACTGACACACACACACACACAGTCCTCAGTACTGTGCACAAGCACATGTTGCAGCTCACCTCCACCCTCCTGACAGTAAAAGGTCAATATGGTGTGATATCACGCCTGAGAGCAGCAGATCAAACACGAGCGCTGACGTGCCGGACGTGTTTACCAGCTGTGGTGTGCGGGTGGTGTGCTATTAGCAGCAACACCTGTCTTAGGTCGAGGTAATTGGGGCCAGGATCTCGGCGTCTGTACGGCTGTTAGAGCAATCAACGAGCGTCAGGTAAATCACCCCCCCCCCCCCCCCCAGCCCCACCCCCACGCAGGAGAGGAGCCCTCGTCATGACGTGCCGTCCATCTGCTCCAGGCCTGTTCCATCCAGCCCACTCTCTCCAATAAAACCAGTGCGCTTCCATCCCCATCGTCTGTGTCTCTGCGTCGGAGGGCCCTGGAAACACCACTCGGGTGGGGTTCGGCAGGCGGGTCTGCTACAATGGTAAATACAGGTGTGGCTGATTAAACCCAACCACTCCCACGACACATGGTGATCTCACCCTGAGGTTGACCTGACCCACCAAGAATGAACACAGTTCCCAAATAAATACAAATTATTTTATTTATTATCAATCACATGTTACGTGGTCTCCCGAAAAGATTTGGAGCCCCTGAGATAAAGCATAATGAGCTGCGTTGACAAACTAATATCCATCCCATCCATTGTGTGTATTAGTGTTCTTAAAAAACAAAAACAAAATATTCATAAAGCTTCCTCTAACAAGGCGGTCAACTTTGTTAAAACTCAAATATAAATAAATGTATAATTGTATATAGAATATTATTTAAATGATTTACTGGACTTTTTACTGTTTATAAAAAAATATTTATGTTATTATAATTAATTCAATTATTTATTTTATTATTTTTATTTCATAGTTTTCTGGTGAATTGGATGACTATTTGAGAAACCCCGAGCAAAAAGATCATTTAAAAAAACAGCCTTAACAGGTTACAGACGTCACAATACAGTTTCCCGTACAGTTCATGACGTGGACGTGTTCATGTGTCACCCAATCCCTGTCACACCCCCCTACCCCCACCCCACAGCCCCACCCCCCAGCCCCACCCCAGAACGAGGGGGCTCTTCATGGTTTCCGAAACGCTAATGGTTTCTGAACAATTAAGGCGGCTTTTTGCACGGCAGCTGACGGACACAAATAGGCGGCTCAAGGACATGAACCCGCTTCCTCTCTCACTGTGTGGAAGCGGGAAGGTTGGCGTCAATCACAATTTAGGGCCGGCCTTGCTCCTGACGCTCTGCGCTGAGGGGTGATGTGATCGCGGGCTGCGGCTACGTGAGGGATGTATCGAGGCAGGGCTCATTGTTTGTTTTTCCGTTACCCTCGGCTGCCGTCATCCCTATTATGTACCCTGAGATGAGCTTATTTATGGGAAAACTCATTTCCTAATCACACCACTGTGAAATGATCTTGCTTCGTGTCCGACCCTGATGGCTCCTAATGAGCCCCTAACGAGACGAAAGGCCACTAACGAGGCCGAAACGGCCCCCCAACTAGCCCTAAGACCCCTAACGAGCTTAACGAGGATAATATACAAGCTTAATGGTTGGAGTGGTTTCTGGATCACTTCCTACCATTAGGCCGCACATGCAAACTATGTTACCATGGATATGAAACAAATACTGCTTGAACAGACTTATTTGAGAGAAATTGACATATTTAAAGGTGCGTTATCTCCGATTTCTGAAGGGAAGTAGTTAGTAAACAAATCATACGGTAAGTGGTGCTTAGTGATTTCTTAGTTTTCTAGTTCAGGAGGATAATGATGATAACGAAGCACTGTGCTTCCTTAAAGCTAGGGCAACTGTGGTGTGGGGATGGTGCGGTGAGCAGCCACACCTGACCTGGTGATTGGGATCAGGGTGGGATCAGGGTGGCTGCATACCTGTTGCTCGTTGGTTGGTCTAACAAGCAACAGGTTAAAATCCCCATCCCCACACACACTCAGGAGAGGAGCCCTGACATGACATGTTCAATCTGCTCCTGGGCTAATTCCAGCTAGCCCACTCTCTACAACAAACTGGTGTTTACAACCCCCCTGTCTTCTGTGTCTCTCTGCTGGAGGGCCCTAAAACTCCACTTGGTTGGCGTGTGGAGGCGAAACTGCCGCAGCAACGGTACGTGATTTAAAATGGAGGAGCCACTTGTGGAACCGCAAGTTCGCTGCACGAACAACCACAGTGGCGAGCTGTACGGCAGCCATGTTGGTTTTGGTGCAAAGATATCACAAGATATTTTGCCTCTTGCGGGAAGATACAGATAAGTTTTCCATCTTTAGATTTGTGCTCCTCAAAGATGTTGTTATTGCAGTTGTAATGCGCGTGACGGAAAATCTGCAAATTCCAGTTGTTAAATATGTGCTGCTATGGCACATATAGCTTGAAAAAAATCACGTGATGTGGACGAAGCTTAGGAGGTACAATGACAGCGCCACCCCAACGAGTGTAAATCTCCTCTTTCTCAAGCGTTGTCCAAGTTCTACATTTTTTTGAAAACCGTGACATTTGATTGACAAGAGAGAGAGGCAGAGAGAGGGGGCAGACACGGCATTAGGGCATTGGAAAGCCAAAAACAAAATCAGCATTCAGATTTCACCACTAAATAAGGCTGGTTCCCCCACTGAGGTAGTAGGGGACTGAATACTGATGGCGTTGTCTGTCCAGTTAGTAGGAATCACGGTGATCCACACAACAGTGCGGTGGCCGCTGTGGAAATCTGTTGAAATTGCCAGACCGACTGGACACACAATCTGCGCATCAATCTGTTGATCGCTCCTGGCTGAGCAGACGCTGCCAACGTGACCTCAACACAGTTGAATAAACCCTCATCGCAGTCGTTCTGTGGGGCCAGCATTGGAACCCTGGCCGGCCCCCCCTGGTGTGGCGGCTCATCACCCCTACGCCCTCCACCGGGTCCGGTGCACTGGGTGAGCGCGGCGGCGGCTAACTTGCGATCCGTCTTTAAACCCGCCTGGTTCCTCGGGTGAAATGAAGGCAGGGAGAGCCAGCACTGGCAACCGGGAGGGGACGCAGCTGCAGAAGATCGGGGTCAGCGGAGTGTTTAAAAGCTGCAGGGTTTTCCACCTCCCTCTCTCTCTCTCTCTCCTGGCAGCGAGGCTGGTCCCCCACTCCAGACTGCACGCCACAGTTATTATTTGTACATTTTTTTTCTGAAAAGACAAATGTCGCGACTTTTGTTCAAATGAATGCCCAGCTAAGGCTGCCTTTTGTTCCACCTGTTGCCTGGTCTCTCTCTACCCCAGAGGCATGTTACAGACATCAAAGCCCAGCAACCACCTTTTTGTAATTCTTAATTTAGAGGATAGTTGAGGAATTCTGTGAAATTTTCACCAATTACAAAGACAGTCTTTCAATTACAGAGAGCATTAAAAGTCTGCAATAAATGAACGCATGCCTTGAAACTCTTCCCTTCTCATTATTCTTTCTGTTTTAAAACAATATGCATCCAATCAAATTTTCGATTATTTACATTCTGAAAAGAGGGGTGCATAGGAACAAAGACGTACATTAGCATATCGGGAGAGAATCTAGGAAGCTCAGTTTTAAAATAAAATAAATTTGTGAGGGGACCGAGCGACCGTTTCCTTAGACAGTAGAACCTTGTGTCAAACCCCACAACAACGAAGGGTCTATTTATGTGTTAACTCCATGAAGCATGGACGTGACTGTCGTACATACGAAACCCAATTTGACCATAACTTAGTACATTTGTTCATTTGTAGGCGGAGTAAAAAAGTGTTTTTTTTCATGATGTGTACTCCATGAACTATATCTGTCCATTCCTCTATTGTCGGGAGGGGGGGGGGGTGGCTTAGTAAACAGTGCTTAGTAGTGTTTTTTTTTAGAAGCAGATATCACAACACCAAATAGATATTTGTTGAAGTGCCCTCGTTGAAAGAACTTCCCCGAAAATTAAATTGCAAAACCGGAAAGGTATCTTCGTATTAAACATGGCTTCCAATGTGTTGTGCATCTCTGACCAGAAAAGTCATATTACTGAGCATTCCCAAAATATATGCCAGTGATTGGCGTCCTGGCTCCCACACAGTCTCCAGCACTTTGAATCCTCTCCTGTAAAGTGTGCTTTCTGCTTTGCGGTAATAAAAAATGTAATTATTGTAGACACTTCCATCCAAATCCTCCCCATACATGCGGGTTGGTGCACTTCTATAGAAAGTCACCGTAGCCGTACCATTCTGAAATACCGAAAGTTACCTTCGCTTTCCCATTTATTTTTTAACACACTGTGGAATGAGATATTTTTTTTTGTCCTGAAGCCCTTGTACAGTCTGGAAATAATACCTCTGTTTAACTCTGACAAATAGGCTCCTAAAACTTCCTTCAGCACTGGAAATTTTTCGGTCAAAATAATGACAGAATTGTAGATTATTGTAGATAATTGTTGATAATTGGAGATAATTGTAGATAAAAGTTTGGTTTTTGTTGAGGATTTTTTTTTTCAAGGTTAATTTTTTTTAAATGTCCCTTGTCTGTTATTGAGTGAAATGGTGTTTAACTTTGGTTATCCAGTTTTTTAAATCGAGGGTCAAATTGCTTAGGCTTAAAATCAGGATCAAAGGTACACCACCTAATTATTCTTAGTTTATCTTGTAATTTATATTCTATATTCCCTGCCAGATGAACCTGATTGAACCGACTTCTACGGAGAGAGCGGGAAACAAAAAGAGGAGTCTTGGGATAATGTTCATTTTTACAGATTCAATTAATTGGGTGAGACTCGTGAAATGGTTGGAGGTCTCTGTACATCTGATTTTATTTTGATAAAGAGGGGTCATAATCATGTTTTGCCAATGTGGAAACTTCTTTGGGTATCAGTATACCTAAATATTTCGGTGTAGTCTGATTCCATTTCAAATTACATTCATCTTGTATTTGCATTTCGTGGAGTATAGTTTAGAGTTAAAATCATGGTTTTCTGAACATTTAGTTTGCATATTGCATATAGCAAAAAAAGAAAGTACCCAAAAGCTAAAATAGTTTGGTAAGTGATTTGTAATTATAACCATTAAAACCAAAGCATGGTCTGCATACAATGCGGTCGTGAGTCATTCCCCATTTACCGTATGGTGATGTCTTTAATGTTGTGCAAGGGGTTTGATATTAAGTGCGAAGAGCAGCGGCGACATTCTGCAACCCCATCTTGTGCCTCGTTCAAATTTAATATTGTTTCGAAAGGTACCCATTTATTTTTATCCGGGCAGATAGATTATTGTATAGTGTACTTATTCCTTTAATAAACAATTTGTGAAACCCAAATCTGTCAAGAACCTTACATGAAAACCTTCAACTCACGGAATGGGCCTCTCCCGCATTCCGACTAACCAATAAAGATGGTGATTTACGTCCTCGGACATGACTCAATATATGCGGCCTGATATTGTCATGGGTTTGTTTCCGTGAGATAAACAGTGTGGATGAGCTGGGGAGAACCTTTTCGACTTCACATGTACAGCTTGTAAGTGACGCCTCTTGAAAGGGATGGAGCATATCTGCTGCTCTAACGGAGGAGGTGATGGAGGCAGAAGGCTGATTCAAAGGGAAATCAATTGGATCCATCTTCTGAAGGCCACTCACTATCCTTTATAAATAATTCCGCCATTGCTTTTCAACTACTGCCATACTGCCCATTCATATTGTACTCGGGTTCAATCGGGATCATGAGATAATCCAGCCAAGTGACGACCATGTGACAAGTGAGCCACACCCTTAATATGCTGAGATGTTTTAATATTATATACCTTGCGAGTGCCGTTAATCGCCGATAATCCTAAATTTAAAAACGCAGAACAGATGCCGGCATTATCAGCATCCTCAAGCTCCATTTTGACACAGAATCATGAAAACGTGTGGTATCGTCTTCAGGAGTTCTCTCAAGACTTGGCCCTCTCTCCGCAAAAAGAGCTGATGCATCATGGGGGGAAAGAAAAACCCTTGTCGCTCACTTCCAGACCCCCTCGTCTCCTGTGTCTCGCAAGGCGCTGATTCCCCTTCAAACTGTTGAGGAAAAATAAAAACCACAGTCCTCCTTCCTTCCAATGAAACACCAGAAATCCAGAGCGAGATGTCACATCACGTAGTGTTCTGGCAGATTTTGTTTAACTTTGACACGGATGCTATGGATTCTCCGGACATGAATTAATTAATTAATTAATTAATAATGAATTTTCTGGAGAACGGAGCTCTTAATGCCTCACGACAACTTATTTGATGAGGCAAACAGTGGTCCGTCAAAAAGGCCGAAGAGCCTAACCAAGGGAGCGGCATGAAGACCAGGGAGACCAGACAGAGGTAGTGGCACTGAGGAGAGGGAGAGAGATGGAAGCTGAAGAGGGAAGACAGCGGTAAGTAAGGAGCGAGCAGAGGAAATGTGAAAAGAGAGGAGAGGAGAGAGTCAATGGACACGAGGCTGCGAATAAATAAGAAACTGGAGAGGAGTGGAGGCCAAACAAGGAGAGGATTGATGAGACCGGACGATGAGAAGCAGTGGAGTGTACTCTGCGTTAAGTCGCTGCCAAAACCGAGACAAAGCAGAGATGGTAGTTCAGCCCTTTGAAAGCCAGAACGAGACACGGCACTGCTGTTTGTTTCATGTTGTAATTTGTCACCTTGAACTTTTTTGTAATAAATATTATTTTAATAATGATAATGAGGATAGTAATAATAATAATTAAAGTCAAACACATTCTCAGACAGTCTCATATCAATCGATGTCCAAATTGAGACATATAATTGCGACAATGTTTTATTGAATCGTTCCGATCAATTAAGTAGAGTGAAGGTGGAACAGAAGTAGAGGTAGTGCAGAGTAGAGGTAGAGCAAAGACAGAGGAGAGTAGAGGTAGAGCAGAGGTAGAGGCGAGCTAGAGTAGAGATCGAGCAGTGTAGATTTAAAGCAGAGTAGAGGTTGAGCAGAGTGCAGGTAGAGTAGAGGTAGAGCAGAGTAGAGGTAGAGTAGGGATAGAGCAGAGTGGAGGTAGAGCAGAGGCAGAGTAGAGGAAGAACAGAGGTAGAGAAGAGGTAGAGGTAGAGTAGAGTTAGAGCAGAGTGGAGGTAGAGTAGAGGTGGAGCAGAGTTAGAGCAAAGTGGAGGTAGAGCAGAGGTATAACAGAGTGGAGGTAGAGTGGAGGTAGAGCAGAGAAGAGGTGGAGCAGAGTTAGAGCGGAGTCAAGGTAGAGCAGAGTTAGAGCAGAGCGGAGGTAGAGTAGAGGTAGAGTAGAGGAAGAACAGAGGTAGACTAGTGGTAGAGCAGAGTTGAGCTAGAGTAGAGGTAGAGTTAGAGCAGAGTAGAGGTAGATCAGAGGCATAGCAGAGTAGAAGAAGAGTAGACGTAGAGCAGAGTTAGAGTACAGTAAGAGTAGAGAGAAGGTAGATCTGAGTAGAGGTACAGTAAACATCCTTGGCCCTCCCTTCTCTTCCTTTTGGAGTAAATCTGTTATTTTCCATTTGGGGATTTGGATCATATTATCAACAGAAAAATACTCCATTCATCAAAATGTTGGTGAGATCATTGGTGAGATCATCTCGCGGAGCAAGTGAGATCTCGCGGAGCATGCTGTGATCTCGCGAGAAGATGGAAGCGGAAGTGAGTAGTGAGTGGAGACCCAAAATGGCGGCGCCCTGCTACACTAACTAACGCACCGGTAGCTCCACCTCAGACAAAATAACAAAGCAAATTGCAAATAATATTTATATTCATATATAAAAAAGGGAACACTGCGCAAAACCAAAGTGGAGGACCTCGAGGATTATATCGATTTTTTTTATAATGCATACGTGATGGAAGACGACCAGGACCGCAATAATCCCGCGAAATGGAAGAAGAGTAACTCAGCAACGGACACAGACGATCTCATAGCGGGTGCTGTTGAGGTTATTGTCTTGAATGACATTAACAAGAAGCTGGACATGCTTGGTCCACTTCTTCGAGACATTACCGAGATCAAAGCCAGTTTTGATTTCCTGCGCTGCACGGTCGGCGAGATGCAAAAAGACAACGCTGATCTAAAAACCTCCGCGAAGCATCTCACAGCGGAGATGGAAGTTGTAAAAAGGGAATAATGAAAATAAAATAATGAAAGAGGCTATCCTGGATATTCAATCCAGAAGTATGTGGGACAACCTCATATTTTCTGGGATCCAAGTGAAAGACTTTCTCCGCCCCGCCCTGAAACTCCCGACGGACACCGTGAAGCAGATCCCCTTTCACCGAGTTCATCGACTGGGACACTGCGTGGGGAACTGTCCCCACTCCATCATTGCTAAGGCTGAACACTTCAAGCACAAGGAGCTTGTTAAAAGCAAAGGACGGGAGCTGAAAGGAACAGCGCTGGGTATGAACAATCAATTCCCCCGGGAGATCAACGACCGACGGAAAGTGCTGTATCCTGTCCTGAAGGAGAACCGGCAGAAGGGTAAACGCCTATCGATGGTTGTTGATAAATTTTTTATGGACGGTCTGTTATACCGAGACTCCTCCACCACACCCTCATTATTTTGATCATAATGTATGTATTCTTGTAATTCTGGTTATTATGTACTGCAAGATGTAGGAATAGGCATGCTATCTATGTCAGGATTTAAAATATCGCTCACTCTCATCTCACCTTCCTAATTCCTCTCTCCTTACTCCTCCAATCCCTCTCACTCTATAATGTCTTTCACTTTATGTATGTCTAATCTGACAATGTTCTGTCTTTATCCGTCTACTTGTCATTTGTTTGTGTAGTTATGTATCCCTACAAACTTCCTACAATACAATTATCATATTGGGAAGAGACTTCAACACAGTACTGGATCCAAATTTAGACCGTTCTTAAGCCAGAAATATTCCCAAATACTGGCGTTCATTGGACACTATAAAACAATATATGAGTGATCTTGCTCTTGGGGATTGTTGGCGATCAAATAACCCACATTCTAGAGAATACACATATTATTCACCACCCCACCAAAATTTCTCTAGAATCTACCTTTTCTTGACAAGTAACTCGGCACTGTCCAAAATCACTAATCCAGAAATCTACCCTATTGTAATTAACAATTACGGGCCGATTAGTTTCAACCTGACGAATGAAACAAACCGGAACCCTCCTGGCAGGTGGCGGTTTAACACCTCACTTTTGACAGATAAAGAATTTAACCATTTCTTTTCAAGAGAATGGACTTCCTTAATTGAACTGAATGACTCCCCAGAAATATCACCGTCCTTACTTTGGGAAACAGCTAAGGCAGTTCTAAGAGGTAGTATTATTTCATTCTACACTCACAAGAAAAGAAAGGTCAAGAATGCCAAAATAAACTCGAACAGCGACTAAAGGAGTTGCACTCCCAACAAGCCCACTCATCTTCTGAGCAAATCCGAAATGAGATCGGGACAATTACATCTCAACTTGATACTATCATCCATCAAAAGACACAATTCCTTATGCAATGAACAAGAGCAAATTATTTTGAATTCAGTGTCAAATCAGGTAAAATTCTTGCCAATAAATTGAAACATGATAGAGAAAAATCACTTATTACAGCCATCAAAGATTCACAGGGGAGAATAACATACTCTCCGCAAGACATCAATAACATATTTAGAGACTTTTAAAATAACCTATATCACTCGGATAATAAATCGAATATATCAAACATTCACTCATTCCTTGATGATATTGACCTTCCTAAACTTTCGACGGAGCAGGCTACAACCTTAGATCAATCACTTACTCTTGAAGAACTCAGGAAAGCGCTCTTCTCTTTGCCCAACAATAAATCACCTGGATCAGATGGCACTGACTTCTGGCCACTTATCTCCCCATTATTCATTAGAATGGTTACAGAGGCCAAGTCAACCTCCACCATGCCTCCGCACATGAATACTGCTCTCATTTTGATTTTGCTCAAACCCAATATGGACCCAACCCTCGCCTCCAGTTATAGGCCCATAAGCCTTATTTATTGCGACCTTAAGATTATGAGTAAAACACTAACCAACAGAATTGAAAAAGTAATTCCATTTATAATTCACCCAGACCAAACAGGCTTTGTCAAAGGCAGACACTCATCCAGCAACACGTGTTGTTTATTCAGTCTGATGAGCATATCTAAAAGGAACAACTTTTATACTATTATTGCCTCTTTGGATGTCGAAAAAGCATTTGATAGAGTCAATTGGACATATCTCTTTTCAATCCTCAACAAATTTGGCTTTGGAGAGTCCCTCATTCAATGGATAAGAATCCTCTACAACTCTCCATCTGCTTCTGTCATCACCAATGGTTACACTTCACAGCATTTAACTCTACAACGTGGCACAAGACAAGGATGTTGGCTCTCCCCTTTACTATTCGGCATCTTTACTGAACCCCTCGAGGTGGCTATCCGTCAAAACAGAAATATTGTAGGCATACAAACAGGAAACTCTGTTCACAAAATCAGTTTGTATGCAGACGATATCCTGTTGTACATACAGAACCCAATATCATCCCTACCGGAGGTGTTCAATCTTATATCTAAATTCTCAGCTATCTCAGACTATTTAATAGAATTGGACTAAAACCACAGTCTTACCACTCATTGGGGGGGACTGTAATGCTGCAACGCAGAAACTTCACTTAATCATCACAATGGGCAAAATTAGATACATTGGTATTGATATCTCCCCCAATCTATCAGATTTGTTTACCCTTAACTTCACTCCATTGTTCAAATCCATTGAAGAAGACCTCATTCGATGGAACAACCTACCCATCTCACTAATTGGTAGGATAGTAGCAGTGAAAATGAATATACTTCCAAAAATAAACTATATATTTTCAATGACCCCAGTGCAACCAACAGTACATTGGTTTAATACTCTCGACTCAATAGTCAACAAATTTTATTGGAAATACAAGAAACTGAGAATTAAACTAGCTACAGCTAGCTATTAAACACTACAGAAAAACAAAGACTGTGGAGGCCTAGCAGCCCCAAACTTTAGATACTACTATCAAGCAAACCATCTTCAATTTATAATTAAATGGTTACAACAAGAGCAACAATTGGCCCATGGATGGCGAGACATTGAACAATCCGAATGTCAGGAGTTTTCATTATAGGAGTTATTTGCCATTCCTTACTGAATCTATAAGGAAGCATAATTGCTTTAAAAACCCATTTATCGCAACAACTCTGTCAGCCTGGTGGAAATTCCTCAAACTCTATTTCCAAACAAATTCACGCCAATCTGGCACAACCCAGATTTCTTGGTTTAAAACAGACCAATAATCTTTAGGTCTTGGAAAAGACAAGGTGTGTTGGTTCCGGGCGTGGCTGTGGGTTCTGGGGCTCGAGTTGGGGGCGGGGGGTGCTGGGCCTGTGTGTCCTTCTGCGTTCCGTGGGGGGGTGGCCCGTCGTGCCGGGGCTGGTTAGGCGTTCCGTCTGGTCCTGTCAACCTGAGTCCTGAACCTGGCTGGCTGTGCTAGGCGTGGGGCTCATCATGTGGCCTCCGTCAAGGGGGGCGGTCTCCTGTCATCACACCGGGCTGCCGAGGTACCTGCCCTCTGACGCTCTCGGTGCGCGGGGCACTCGTCACTGGGGGGTCGGGCTTTGGGTGGGGGTGCTGTCTGCTGCCCTCTGTTCTGTAGTCCGCATGCTCGGCGGCTGGGGGCTGACCAGGGGCCTGATGGGGGCGCAGAGCTGCCCGACATGGTGGAGGCGCATGGTGGAGGTGCATGGTGGAGGTGCATGGTGGGGGCGCATGGTGGAGGCGCATGGTGGAGGCGCATGGCGGACGCTCTGCGCCCTTGGCTGATCACTGTAGGTTGGAGGGGGGAGGGGGTCTGCGTGGTTGCTCCCCGGCCTGCTGCACCCCTGGATCGATCCTGTCGCGACTCGCTTATCTCTCCCAGTGCCAAAACTCATACTCAGCATATACACTACACAAGAGACCAAGGGCTTGCGGGATGGGCGGGGTGCAGGCTATGTGGGCAGGGATGTGGCGGGCAGCCGCCATCTTGCCTGTCACACTCCTGCCCAAATGTGCTTCTCATCCGTCCCAAAATTTTAATCCCACTCACATTAGCTTAGAACACATACACTGGCACTCCTACTCCGAACAACACTCCATCGGACCAGGGTCTGTGGGACAGGAGGGGTGCGAGTGATTCGGGTTCGACTTGCCTGAAGGACTCGCACCCCCAACCCCGCAATTTTTACTGCAATTACCAACAGCACACATTGGGCACTGGGGGGGGTTTTTCGGGGTGGCCATTCGCTGGTGGGTCGGTGTGGGGGCGTAGTTGGCCGGGGGGCGGTCAGGTGGGCTCCCCCTCCCGGCCTGGCTGAAGTTCTGACGGCTTGCGCCTGGTGGCTTGGGATGTGCTGCGAACTGGCAGGGCTGCGGTGAGTGCGGGTGGTGGGGGTGGTGGAGGGTCTGTATACCTGGTGGCCCGAAGGTGTAACATCGAGGTACCCCGCGCTGGGCACACGCTGCTACATGTATGGGCACTAGGCACTCACGCTGGGAGGAGCGTCTGGTTGGCTGCGGTTGGGCGGGCCTCCTGCTTGTGCGGGGCATGGGTGGGCATGGGGGTCATGCCGGCTCGCCCGTGGGACGGGCGGCTCGGGCGGGGTGTCGGTCTGTCACCGTGGGGCCGGGATCTGGGCCTGCGGTCCGTGCCTTGCACCCATGGCCCGGGTTCTGTCGGCAGCTGCCTCTTGTGCCTGCACCAGGGGATTGGTTGTACGTGTGCGCCCCTGGGGTGCAGGTTCTCCTCGTGCTCCCTGGGACTCGGTCATGCTCCTCGGGCCTGAGCGTGGGGGTCTTCTGTGGCCGCAAGACAGGGTACCCGGGGCTTTCCTGTGGCCGTAGGGTGTCCACGGGGCTGCGGAGTTCGGGGGGGGGCTTCGGGGCCCCTTCTGCTGCTTGGAGACGCCGCGACATATTACTGACCTTCGACACCAGTACCAATGGGGATAAGTCATGTACACTCACCGGTGGACATCAACACACACACACACACACACACACACACACACACACGCACACCTGCTTGGAGTGCACCCCATTCAGCATTCCTCCCCTTTCCTCCCTCATTTGCTGCCATAACTTTGACAGGAAGGGGCCACGTGACCAGTTGTAGTTCCAGTTTTCCTGAACCTAATTCATTGTTTTTAAATACATGTTGTCGTCCAATGTTCATGTTTTTTGTGTGAATGTTGTTTGTTTCTATGTTTATCTGTCTCACCGTGGTGATTCTCCCCCTCTTGGAGCAGTGATTAGTTGTTTATAGACCCAAACATGATGAATAGTTCTCCAAAGAGGGGCGTTGCTGGTGGCTCTCCATAACCAAAGCTGTGCTCTTGTCATTCTACAGCTCGTCCACAGGACAGAGTTGTTGCAGCAGTTGTTGATGATTAAAGAATTAATAAAGAGTTGCATTGCAGGTTGAGAACTTGAGCTCCACTTGCAGACTAACTCTTTTCTTAATGCAAATACTTTGTGTTGTTTGCCTAGCATGCTGACAGCACAGGTAAAAAAAAAAAAAAAAAAACAGTTGGTGAATAACATTTCTGCATGAGACTCAAAAGTGGTGACTCGGGACTTCCAGATCTTCACCATCAGGCGCTGGGGGCTGCGTGTCAGGAGAACCTTGACACTTGTTATTCTGAACATGTCTTCTCTGGTGCATTAGCATGAGCATGTGCCACCTCCTGCAGCTATGACAACAACAACATATGGTCGAGTGATAATTGAAAGCGACCTTTGGGCCTCTGAATAGAGGAATCCTTGAGGAAATCCACGATTAAGGGTTGAAACGCCATGAAAGTGCTTCCAATAAGTACCATTGGAGGATATGGGTTTTTTCTTATGAACTAGAATCAAACATACCCCATTTCCACCGATAGCAATAACATTAGAGAGTTCGGATTACAATTTCTACAATCTGCACTGCGGAAATGTAATTTGTACAATTAGCCTTCCATAAGCGGTCTGCCTATTTGTAGAAGTGCAAACAAAACTAATTTTAACGTATAATCGAATGTTTGATCAGATACGACAATTACTTTTGTGGTACTGTATATTTATGTACTCAGAGGGTTATTTTTCTGTAAGGATATCTAACATGCTTTATTGAAGCCTACTTCAGTTGCCCCATTTGACTGCTGAAAGGGTCAAATGGGGCAAATATAGTTTATGCAGCAATCACTTTGACAGACCCTCATTTCGGAAAATACCAAACAAAGTCACCCTTTAGTGTATTTTCCAAGATCCTTGAAAATCATGAACAGAATCAATTAACACTTCACGACAGTTGTGACACAAGTAATTTGGCATTCAAAGGTATTTATTTCAAAGCAAACTTCTGTGGAGCTAAACGTTTGGGCTAAGAGTGATGGTGAAGGCTGTTCAGTGCAGTCTGCTTTATATGTACTAGTGGTTTTAATGAAAGTCTTTTAATTTTGTATTCCTTATTTGCACTGGACTTACGGAGCTGCAAGTTGAATGGCTTCCTCCATTCTTCTAAAGAGCACTTCAATATTTATTTTCCATTTTTCAGGGTTCGAGAAGCGCTCGGTTGCAGTTTATCCTGAGTATCTTTTTTCTAACAATCTGTTTTCTTATCCAGGGTAAGCTCTTCACTTGGATATTAGTGGAAGAACAGGAAGGTGAGATGGTTGGAAATAATAAGAGCCACACACCTACGCTGGTGTTGCAGTGCTTCTTAGACTTCTTAAACAGCCCACAGGATCTTACCCGAAAGCTACTAGGAGGCAGTCTTTCTAACCAGAAAACAGGTGGCAGAGCAAGAAGGGAAACCAAAGAAAGAAAGAGTGTTGTGTTGTGTGATGGTGTCGGTGGTATGGTTTAAGCAAGCCACACCTGTCTTTGGTCTAGTTAATTGGGCCGTACACCTGGCACAGGGCACAGGCTAAATCAACCATCCCCACACACACATGGGAGGACCCCTTGTCAGGATATTATTCCCATGTGCCCCTGGCTTGTTCCACCTTTCCCACTATCTACAATAAACTGGTACATTTCAACACCATCGCCCGTGTGTCTGTATGGGAGCGCCCTGGAAAAAGCCACTTTGGTGGCATACGGCAGCAAACCACCACCAGAAAGAAAGAAAGACATAAAGAACAGACAGATGTTGGAGGGACATTTAGTTTAATGTGAATTAGAAGCCCTGTTCATGAATCATCGCCACACGCGCGCGCTCTCTCCGTCTTAAAAGTCTTGACTCAGCCGCCTGGTTGCACAACTTCATTCTGGGGCCAGAAAGACGAAGACTTCTCAACGATTTCCTGTGACACACTCCTCAGTGGAGTAGGCTATAAACCCCAGGGGATAATCTAACCAATGATTATAGTATTTTAATCAATCAATACAACACCTATATACAGTACAACAGTGAAATAAATTTATTCCAAGTTCAAGGGGAAAAAAAAAAATCCAGATCCTCCCACAGTGAAACAGCTCTGATCATTTCCAAAAGGAAGAGGTATCTGTTGCTCCTCCAGAAGAAAGGGACAGGGGGAGTGGACTCTACCTCCCTCTGCTCTACCTCTACTGCACTGTCCTCTACCTCTCCCCTACCTCTACTCTACTACTCTATCGGCCTCTACCCTACTCTTCCTCACAATACGCTACCTCTTCCTCCATCTACTTCTACATCACCTCTACTCTACCTCTCCCCTAACCTCTGCTCTACCTCTTCATCCCTCTACTTTACCTCCCTCCACTCTACCTCCCTATACCCTCTGCCATCCCTCTACTCTACTACTCTACCGCCCTCTACTCTACCTCTCCCTCCCTCTACTCTACTTCTACACTACCTCTTCTCTGCCTCTACTCTACTTCTGCTTCTATGTCCACCCTACCTCCCTCTACTTTACCTCCCTCTACTCTACCTCTACTAATAATGTACTTTGACTCTGTAGGTAACTGACGAAGGAATTCTCTATTCCATCAATATCTTGATGAAAATGTACGATGGGATTGATGACTTATTTAGTATAAAGTCATAATAAGAGAGATAAGATAAGATAAGATAATAAGTAAAAAAAATATCCGTGGCTTGAAGTTCATCCGTTTGTGTCGCAAACACCACCATGTGACGTCGATCACAGGGATGCGTGTAGCGGTGAGCTCCACATCCACACAAACACACGCCCACGGAAGGGACACACGGGCTCCCCGCAGATGGGACAGGACTCAAGCTGAGATCTGAGCTGCTGTAAGGGAGCGGTGCTGCCCACTGTCCCACCGCGGTGCCGTGGATACCGCTTGGATCACCTGCCTTGCACACTGTGTCCCTACATGTATTTGCACACGTATGTACGTGCACACGTGTCTATTTTTCCCGCAATATGAACATCCTCAGACCCTAGCACACACAAACACACAGATCACCTTTGACAATCATTTTAAATGACGCCAGCTCCCCGTTTTTCTCTTTCTCTCTCTCTCCCTCTCTCTCCATCTCTCTCTCCATCTCTCTCTCTCTCTTCCCCACTGGCTTTATTTGTCAATCTCTCTCTTTTTGACTCGTTCTGTCACCCCGAAAAAATTCTCCAGACCTTCGGGCTCTCGTCCATGATTGCTGTAAAAACATCTGTTCCTCTCTCTCTCCCTCTCTCTCTTTCTCTCCCTCCCTCTAAACCTCTTGAATGTTGAATCTCTCTTTCTTTCTTTCTTAATTTCTCTCCCTCTCTCTCTCACACACACACACACACACACACACACACACACACACTGCACTCTGTTCCCTTTTTCATTGTCGTCCGTCTACTACTATGATACCGGTGTAATCCTGGAGGGAATACAGGTATATATTTTTATACCGGTACAACACTTGCCTGATATTATACAGCAAATTCGACGTCCAGAAATAATAACATGTATTTTCAGTCACACCCAATGCAGCCTTTGAGTTTTGTTCTGTTTTGTTCAGTCCTATTCTATTCTGATATATTCTATTGCAATCTTTAACAGTTCCATTTTAAATTCTATTACCATGCACTTTTCAACCTTGATTTTGAATTTATTATATTATTTTCTGCAGTTTGATTGATGGGTTCGATTGTATTTTCTCTTCAACTCAGAAAAGAAAGTGGTTCCTCGCCACAAGAGTCTCAGTCAATGTGTAAACGATCCAACTGCTCCATGTAGCTCATCATGACCATTCTAAAGTGCTGCACTTAAAGTTAATCACCACACGTAGTCACAAGCTGAAAGGCTATGTATA